>NC_059292.1:37894042-37914042 GCF_017591435.1 Portunus trituberculatus
TACAATTAATTTCAAAGGCCACAGAAGTGATTAGCTAAGTTCCCAATAGTGTTTCTACTTCTGATAATGAAGAAATCCGAATCTGTCACTAGAACATTAAAAAAACAACTTTAAAAACCCATGCCACTTCGAATAAAATCTCCTGAAAATAGTTGAAGTGCTGACAAAAGTTTAAGGTTATGATCGAAATTCTTTGAAACGATCGCGCATCAGAGTGCCGAGAGACAGATGATGGCTAGTACGAGTAGAGTGGAGGGCGAGAAGAAACGCCATTGGGTCTGCACGTGAGATGGATGCGTGACAAGAAGTGGAGTAGCGCGGCGCCGTGGACGTTGAAAAAGCACGAGAGGCTATTTGTGATTCATTCTTGGTCGCTCATAATCGTAGCAGCTTCAGAATGGTCGGCACGCGGGAGGCTGGGTGAGTTTTGGATGCGAAGCACATGTATACATTCGCTCTGCAGTGCCTCCTTATACCCCGTCGCTGCTGCTATGCTCCTGATGGCGATGAACCCACTAGCACTCACGCCTTGTGTTTTCAGGGACTTCAGACTTTCATAAAAACTGTTTCTCGAAGGTTGCTAAGATATATGAGAATAGAAAAAAAGAGAAATTAATCGTTGTTGGTAAATTCCTCAAGTTCTCAGAAAGATTTATTTTTAATTCCTTTGATGATGTTTAGTTCCTGTTAAAGTATCAATGTTGTAAACCCCAATATGATATACTTGAAGTTGTTAAGAGTAATCAAGATGAAATGCATGTTGTTTGTACTATTTTTATTGCTAAATCCTTAATAAACCATCATCAGGGTCATAAAAACATCCCTCTTGAAGATCCCAATACCTTGAAGAGATTATCAGCAGTCAAAATGAGACGCTGAAATGTATACGAACGCATGATCTTTGAGAAAAACGAATATATACAACTTTATTCCTGCGTAGCTTTTCATTTCAAACCAAGAACACCAACACTAACCTTGCTTTTCCTTACCAAACCTTAACCAGAAGTACGAAACCATCCTTGAAAGCCCCAAAGACTTTCACCCTTAAAAAAAAAAAAAAAAAACTCGAGAGAGGAGGCCGGAACATCATCAGGCGTTATATAAATGGAAAGAAAACGCTGTAATGTTTAGGTATGGTTCTATAGATGTTGTCAGGCTTCCGGTTCTTGAGGCCTGTGGTGAAGGAAGGAGTAAGGAATTTCCACTACACCCTTTTTTTTTTATCCACCTCAAGTCTTCCAGTGGCGAGGACGTGACGTTGACAAGAGAGAGAGTGTTCTTGCTCTTAAAGTTTATGGCACGTGAAGACTTCGTACATACTTAGCACTCTTCATGTATGTACTCGGAAATATACTCTCTCTCTCTCTCTCTCTCTCTCTCTCTCTCTCTCTCTCTCTCTCTCTCTCTCTCTCTCTCTCTCTCTCTCTCTCTCTCTCTCTCTCTCTCTCTCTCTCTCTCTCTCTCTCTCTCTCTCTCTCTCTCTTCTTCCTTTCTGTTCTTTTTTTCATTGTTTTGTATAGTCGTGTGATTTTGTTCATCCCTTCCTCCTTTTCTTTCTCTATCATTCTCTTTCTCCTTGTCTCTACGTATTTCCTTCTCTTCTCCCTTTCCATCTCCTACTTTCTTACTCACAAAGTCTCATAGGGACCTACAGGGCTGCTGCTGTTGCCATGTGTTCCTTCCTTGTGTTTCTATGTATCTCTGTATTTCTCTCCTTTTCTCTATCTGTTTCTTCTTCTTGATCGTCTTTCCTCCCTTCTTTCCTTTCTCCTTTCCTTACTTCCTTTCCAAGTTTCCTCTCTCCGTTTCTTCCCTTCCACTGCCTCCTTGCCTTCTTTGCTTCTCTCCTCTTCAACAATATCCTGTGTACCTGCGTGCGTGGGTGCGTGCGTGCGTAATCGTGTGTGTGTGTGTGTGTGTGTGTGTGTGTGTGTGTGTCTGTGTGTGTGTACACACACACACACACACACACACACACACACACACACACACACACACACACACACACACACACACACACACACACACACACACACACACACACACACACCTCTCTCTCTCTCTCTCTCTCTCTCTCTCATCATCTCAGTGCCACATCTAATCTGGAACGCGTGTGGCAGTGTGAGGCGGTGGCGTTTTGTTCTTGAGGCGTCGCAGTGGGAGAAAAATGGTAATGGTTGAATGAAATTAATGGGCATGAGAGAAGGAAGGAAGGAAGAAAGAAAGAGAGGAATGATTGTGTTATAGGTTTTTGAAGGCGTGGTGAGGTGCTGATAGGCTGACGAGGGAGAGAGAGAGAGAGAGAGAGAGAGAGAGAGAGAGAGAGAGAGAGAGAGAGAGAGAGAGAGGTGAAGGGTATAAGGTAATGAGTGTAAGTAAGCGAGGGAGAGCAAGTGATAGAGCGGGGAAGTGAGAGAGCGAGCGTAAAATTAAATGAAAGAATGGATTAGAGTAAGTGAATGAGAGAGAGAGAGAGAGAGAGAGAGAGAGAGAGAGAGAGAGAGAGAGAGAGAGAGAGAAGATGAGCAGCAGTTTATAGCTTTTCTGATCTTTCTTTTAATTTTCTTCTCTCTCTCTCTCTCTCTCTCTCTCTCTCTCTCTCTCTCTCTCTCTCTCTCTCTCTCTCTCTCTCTCTCTCTCTCTCTCTCTCTCTCTCTCTCTCTCTCTCTCTCTCTCTCTCTCTCTCTCTCTCTCCTCCACCCTCCCCACCCCAAACACACACAAATGCTGATCTTTCTTAGCAATACTTCCATTTCAAAACCCAAGCATCCTAACACATCCCAACATTTCATTCCCTTTCCCTCTACCTCTGTATTCCCTGGTTGTTTTTCTCCCTCTAGACGTCCCAGGGGAGCAGCTCTCGGACGGACGCCCCATCACACTGCTACACACACACCCACACACACACAGATGGGTTCCACTTGTAAACAAACACACGAGAAGCCCTTTGTGCCCGTAACCCGCTTCCCTGGCGAGACAAAGATGCCAATCACAGCCGCCAGGGGGACTAGGGAGAGGCACCTCGGTAAATATCAGGCAGCTGTGGGCGACGGGAGTGCCAGGGAGCCATCAAGGGGGTGCCAAAGATCCAGGAAGGCCGACAGCTGGTGGTAGTGTGGCGTGTGTAGTGTAACCTTCTCTGGTCATCTCCTCCTCCTCCTCTTTTTCTTCTTTTTCGTGTGTGTTCTTTGTGTTCTTTTTCCTTTTTTACTTGTAGTGTTGCTCAAGTCTTGTCTAAGTTGTGCTGAGTCTGGCTGGCTGGCTTTGTATTTTCACTCAAGCTTGAAGGATTCTTTGTATTGACGGAAGGATAAAGATGAAAAGAAGTTGCTCCTTCTTTTTCTCCTTTTCCATTTTTTCTCTCTTTTTCTTCTTACCATCGTATTTTTTTTTTTTCATACCTATCCCCTACTCTTCCAGATGTTTTTTCTTTCCCCTCTTGGTAACATCTCTTTGTATTTTCTTTCCATCTTTCCTACACTTGTATTTCCTTTCTTATCCACTCATTTCTTCTCTTAATTCTTTCCCCCAAACCATTTACACTTTATCTATACGTACCATTCCTTCTTTCCCTCACTTTCTAATATGTCTTTGCCTCCATTCCATCTCTAAACACATCCTTCTCGTATATTCTCTCTTCTTGCTTCATCCTTTCCTTACAATTATCCTTCCCTTCCTTCCTCTCTTCCCTGCCGTGTTGTCTTCGTTTCCGTCCGTGTCTTTGCCTTCATTCTAACCCTCCACGTGCCATCTCTTCCTTTCTGCCTTCCTGAGCCTGTCACACCTGATTGGTTCTTCCGTGTGAGCAGTCCCCGTGAAAGCTACTGTTCTATTGGCTGCTGTGTGGACCAATAAGCGACATGTGATCGGCCGAGTGGAAGAAGCGTCCCTATGAAAGCTGTCACATTCGTCTCGCGTGTCCTCGAAACTAAAACGCTGGTTGCTCTTTCAGTTGGTGGTAGTGTTGCTGGTGGTGGTGGTGGTGGTGGTGGTGGTGGTGGTAGTTCTGTTCTTCGTTTTCTATTCTTTCCCGTTTTCTTCTTTTTCTATTTTTTTCCTTTGTAGTGTTTTTTTTTTTTTTTGAGATTGTTTATGTGTGAGGGGAAGTTTATCTTTGATCTTTTTATGCTTCTTTTTTGGTTACAGTTGTCTTTCTTTTATTTCTGATGGTGCTTCGTGATTGTGTGTGTGCTTGAGAGAGAGAGAGAGAGAGAGAGAGAGAGAGAGTGAAGATTAAAGGCTCATTGGCGAAAGGAACCATAAGAAAGGAACAAACCACCCTACCTGCCTGCTCACCTACCCACCCACCCACCCACCCACCTACCTGCCCTCCTGCCTTCGTGCCCTCCTGTTTCTGCCGCTAAGGGAACCACCAAACCAATCCTCGTCCTTCCCTCGCCCTTGTGTGCCCCGAAGGAGGGAGGGAGCATCTAAGTCTCGAGATTGAGGGCAGAGTTTCCTAGTCTTGTAAGTTAGACTGATTGCTTTACGATTAGGTTATGTACTTGGCCGGGGAGAAAAGGGGAGAAAAGGTGGAAGAAGGAGAAAAAATCGAGAGCTGTGGAGAGGGGAAAAAAGAGAGGAAAAGGTTGTAATAGAAGGGAAATAATGTTGTTGTGTGTTTTAATCTGGACTGGGTTTGGATTGTTGTTGTTGCTGTTGTAACTGTTGTTGTTCTTTTTTCTTCTTATTGTTATTATTGTTGTTTGTTATTAGTATACGGTGACTTGTAATGAAAGGCACAACAAAACTACTACTACTACTACTACTACTACTACTACTACTACTACTACTACTACTACTACTACTACTACTACTACTACTACTACTACTACTACTACTACTACTACTACTACTACTACTACTACTACCACCACGACCACCACCACCACCACCACCACCACCACCACCACCACCACCACCACCACCACCACCACCACCACCACCAAGCAAACCCAAGCAATCACTGTATATATGTATTGCTTGCTACACATTGGGAGAGGCTCATGTGTTTTTGCTACTACTACCACCACCATCACTACCATCACCACCACCACCACCACCACCACTACTCCAACCAAACCCAGGCACCCACTGTGTATATATGTATTGCTTGCTACACATTGGGAGAGGCTCATGTGTTCTTTCTTGAGGCGGGCAAAGTTGTGTCCACAGAGGCGCGCTTCTCAGTAATCTCAGGATGGGAAGCTAAACCTCTTTCTTATTAGAGGATCAGAGAGTGCGTAAGCCAGGCGGTATTAGGGCGTGCTTGCAGGCCTGGTGCGGACTGATTTGAGCCAGAGAGAGAGAGAGAGAGAGAGAGAGAGAGAGAGAGAGAGAGAGAGAGAGAGAGAGAGAGAAGGGGGAGGGACGCTGAGACAAAAGAGGTAAACAGAAAAAGACAGATAGACGGAGTGACAGAATAACAAAGACAGGCAGACAGACAAACAGAGAAAGAGAAATGGGAACAGAAACTCAAACACAGAAAAAAGGCAAAGAGAAAAGAAAAAGAGGCAAACAGAAAAACAGACACACAGACATTGAAAAAAGAGAAAAAAATAATAGAAATTCTTAGAAGACACTTATAAGAAAGGTCATAAATCAAAGAAATACGTGATAGAGAGAGAGAGAGAGAGAGAGAGAGAGAGAGAGAGAGAGAGAGAGAGAGAGAGAGGATAGCAGCGCCTCATGGTCAGAAACCATTACGGGCCAGGCTTCATTGTTGTTATTAGTGAGTCTGGCCTCATCTCCCGCGCCGCTCCCCCTCGCTCTCCACCGCTACCCCAACTCCGTAACTTTGGGCATAAATGAATTACAAAACAGAGACCAGAGCACCGATTATTCCCTGCAGACTGTGACGGAAAGCTTGGAGCGTCACACAAAGAACCTTCGCCTTGTGTGTTTACGTGTATACTGATGTTCGTTATTTGAGTAACCTACCGTGTCAATATTTTACTGGTTTGTGTTTTTTCTTTATCGTAATCAAAGGAGCTGTTGTTTATAAGAAGATTGTCAGCAGATCGGGGAGACTTAAGTGATGGTATACTTGTTTGCTTATTAGTTGAGTAACCTACCGTGTCAATTTTTACTGGTTTGTGGTTCTTCTCTCAATCGTAATCAAAGGAGCTGTTGTTTATAAGAAGATTGCCAGCAGGTCGGGGAGACTTAAGTGATGGTATACTTGTTTGCTCATTAGTCGAGTAACCTATACCGTGTCAATTTTTACTGGTTGATAGTTCTTCTCTCAATCGTAATCTAAGGAGCAGACATTTATAAGAAGATTGTCAGCAGATCGGGGAGAATCAAATGATGGTATGCTTATTTGTCTGTCCAGTAACTTACTAAACACTCATTTTTAATGCGTTTTAGTATATATATTTTTTTATCTCGATATAAGAGAACTGTTAGTGGTTGTCAGCAGATCACAGGATATAAGATTATGGCTTGTCTTCTTAAATGCTTTCTTCTCTCATTAAGGCTACCTAAGAGATTAGTATTAGTCTGGTTCTCTTGAGTGTGTTTTGGGGTTTATTTTTCTAGTTGATGATACAGACTTGCTATTATGTCACTGGAGTCATAGAAATCTCTTTATGCCTTTCTTGGTTTTCACGTCCTTTTATTTCCTTAATTGATGTTGCAAAATAAAAGAAAGAAAAACGTTAACATATCACTTATATCACGAAAACATCCCTAAAACCCAAAATAACTCTAACTCAAGATTTGTCAGTAGACCCACAGTTATAGACTTGAAGTATTTATTCTCGACGTTTCGAAGGCCACTGTCTTGATCTTCAACAGTACAAAGCAGAATGAAAAATACAAGAGAAGGGGAGGACAGTGGATGAGAGTAACGTGGCAAAGTGTGATTGGCCAAACCCACCCGTGAGCTCCACCCTACTCAATTAACTCAAGATCGTTAACTCTCTGAACAGTATAGACAGGTCTGTTCGTGGGGAACCTCAGCTTCAGTAGCAACAGAATAACTAGCGTTGACACAAACATCTGTATTTTCTAACCATTTTCTTCCTTTCATCTTTATGTGGAAACGTCTGATATAAAGATGAAAGGAAGGAAATGGTTAGAAAATAAACAGTAACTATGACAACTGACACCTTTCATCTGAACTAACATTGCATACCTTTAATTGGCAAGAAAATACCAGTGAAGCTATCATGAATTGGTGACCGGGCCGGCTTGTACATGTCACCAATGGATAAACAACTCTAAATTTGCGTCAGACTTCTTCATTAAACTCAAGGAAAGCCATTGAAGTTCAAGGGTTATGAGTATTAGTAGATATAAGATGTCGGAACGATTTAATTAAGAACAAGAAGCCAAGAAAGAGGAATAAAGCAAACGTAATACACTGCAAGGGGGAGAGAGAGAGAGAGAGAGAGAGAGCAGGTTATACTCTATTTGTGATCATAACTTTACTTGCATCACTTCCCTTATCTCTCTCTCTCTCTCTCTCCTTCCCCTTCACTCTCATTGCCTCTCTCCTGAGCCACAACATTCCTCATACGTTCTCCTCGCAGTCAAAACATGCCGTCGTTTCTCTTCCCTTCTCATCACGAGTCCAGTAGCCAACCCTTCTCCTTCTCCTCCTCCTCCTCCTCCTCCTCCTCCTCCTCCTCCTCCTCCTCCTCCTCCTCCTCCTCCTCCTCCTCCTTTTCCTCTTCCCCTTCCTCTTCTTCTTCTTCTTCTTCCTCCACTGCAACTCTCAGACAAAGAATTCCAGCTCCCCCGTTCGGCATTCAATTCCCACGCCCAAGCATCCCAATCCATCATCTCCCGCCTCTACAACATTGCTCGCTCTTCAGGAACACCCCCAAGACAGTAACCTCTCGCTCTCTCTCTCTCTCTCTCTCTCTCTCTCTCTCTCTCTCTCTCTCTCTCTCTCTCTCTCTCTCTCTCTCTCTCTCTCTCTCTCTCTCTCTCTCTCTCTCTCTCTCTCTCTCTCTCTCTCTCTCTCTCTCTCTCTCTCTCTCTCTCTCTCTCTCTCTGCAGCTCGTTTACTGCACCCCTACACTCTCTGCCTCCACAACGTTCATCACCTTTTCCTCCTTCCTTACATCTCTCTCTCTCTCTCTCTCTCTCTCTCTCTCTCTCTCTCTCTCTCTCTCTCTCTCTCTCTCTCTCTCTCACACACACACACACACACACGATTCCCCTTCTATCTCTCACTCCCCTCCGCCGCGGTCAAGGAGGCATGAGGGAACTTGGTCGTGTCTGCAGGAATGCCGGCAAGGAGGGAAGGTGAAGGAGGAGGAGGAGGAGGAGGAGGAGGAGGAGGAGGAGGAGGAGAAGAGGAGGAGGAAGCGTTGACAGGAAACTGGGGAGTGGAGAGCTGCTACACTGTGATTAGTTGGGCATAGTTTAGACTTAGGCAAGAGAGAGAGAGAGAGAGAGAGAGAGAGAGAGAGAGAGAGAGAGAGAGAGAGAGAGAGAGAGAGAGAGAGAGAGAGAGAGAGAGAGAGAGAGGAGGAGGAGGGATGAATGAATGGAGAGGAGTAAGTGTGAAGGTGGATAAGGAAGAGAAAGAGAAGAAAATGAAGAAAATGATGAGATATGGAGAATGTGTTTGTAGATAGATAGATAGATGGAGAGAGAGAGAGAGAGAGAGAGAGAGAGAGAGAGAGAGAGAGAGAGAGAGAGAGGAATGTAGGTATTCAGTAGTAGCATATATTGAGTTATGTTGACATCTCTTATCCTTCTCCTCCCTTCTTTCTTTCTCACTCTCTCACTTCTCCTCCTCCTCCTCCTCCTCCTCCTCTTCCTCCTCCTCCTCCACTATTCCTGTCCTGCCCTCGTCCTCGTGTTCCTCTTATTCCTCGTGTCCTCTTTGACCTCACAGCTTAATCTCTTACTCCTTCCTTCTCTTACTTTCATATTCTGTCTGTCTGTCTGTCTGTCTGTCTGTCTGTCTGTCTGTCTGTCTGTCTGTCTGTCCTGCCTGCCTGCCTGCCTGCCTGCCTGTCTGCCTGTCTGTGTGTTTGTGTGTCTGTCTGTCTGTCTTCCTGAGTTTCCGTTTCTGTTTATTAGTTTGTTTTTGTCTTTTCTTGGTTTATGTATTTATTCGAGTATGTTCGTCTCTCTCTCTCTCTCTCTCTCTCTCTCTCTCTCTCTCTCTCTCTCTCTCTCTCTCTCTCTCTCTCTCTCTCTCTCTCTCTCTCTCTCTCTCTCTCTCTCTCTCTCTCTCTCTCAATCATTTTTCTTCACATTCTTTTTTCTCACATTGCTCTTATTCGTTCTCATTTTCTTCCTCTTCCTCTTCCTCCTCCTCCTTCTCCTCCTCCTACAGTAATCGCCAAGGATCTCACCCACCTACGTCAGGCACCTGCGCAAAGGTCACCTTCATACGGCCGGCAGACGCGTTGGAGGTGAAAACTCTCGTACCGCGGCAGAATTAAGATGTCTCGTTCTGAGAAGTCTGGGAGTGAACAGGTGGGGAGAGGGGAGGCCAGCTGGTTGCTCCAGGAGATTATGGGAGAGTCAGAGAGAGAGAGAGAGAGAGAGAGAGAGAGAGAGAGAGAGAGAGAGAAAACAGGATGTCGGAAGAGGTGAATGAAAGTTAGTGGAGGGGAAGAAGGAAGGAGAGAGAGAGAGAGAGAGAGAGAGAGAGAGAGAGAGAGAGAGAGAGAGAGAGAGAGAGAGAGAGAGAGAGAGAGAGAGAGAGAGAGAGAGAGATTTTGCAGCTCCTCAATATGCGTGTCAAACAATAAATCACAAATTATACACACACACACACACACACACACACACACACACACACACACACACACACACACACACACACACACACACACACACACACACAGAGAGAGAGAGAGAGAGAGAGAGAGAGAGAGAGAGAGAGAGAGAGAGAGAGAGAGAAGGTGGGAATGAGAGGCTGGGAAGAAAAGAAGGGCGTGGCAGGAGGTGTTGAAGGGCGCCTGGAGGAGAAAATTGTAGGATAAAGGACTAAAGGAAGGAAGAGTTAGGGAGGATGAGGGGAGTTAAGGTGGTGGTGGTGGTGGTAGTGGTGGTGGTGGCGGTGGTGGTGGTAGTGGTGGTGGTGGTGGCGATGGTGGTGGTGGTGGTGGTGGTGGTGTGAGGAGTTAAAATGAAATGTATGGGAAAAAAAGAGAAGAATCAAGTAAATCGATGGAGAGAGAGAGAGAGAGAGAGAGAGAGAGAGAGAGAGAGAGAGAGAGAGAGAGACACGCACACACACACACACACACACAAACTTAATCAAAAAGACTTGTGTGTGGGAATCCTTCAGTGGTAAAAGTTTGGAATAAATTCGTCGTTTAGAAAAAGAAGGAAAAAAAAAGGGAAAGAAAAAAAAAATAGGAATGATAATATGACCACCCATAAACAGGTGTATTATAGTTACGACCACAAAAGACACTATGGGAACGACCTGCACCTTTTTTACTACTACTTTGGTCGTCCTTTGTTTAAAATTCAGAGCCCTGTAGAAAAAATTTTGGGTATTTGGACACACACACACACACACACACACACACACACACACACACACACACACACACACACACACACACACACACACACACACACACACACACACACACACACACACACACACACACACACACACACACACACACACACACACACACACACACACACACACACACACACACACACACACACACACAGAGAAAGGAACGTTAATTTCGTCTCTTCTAAGTTAAGGAAAGTATTACTGAGAGAGTATGCGATAAAAATATAATTGTCTAAGAAAGTTTTTTATATATTTTTTTAAGGTGGTTATGGGAAAAATTATATCTACCAGTGAGGAGTTTAATTATCGTGTTCCAATTACGACTTACTCTTGGGGAGAAAAAGATAAAGATTAAGAGAACGAAGGAGAAGAAAAGGGAAAAAAACAAGAGGACGAAGGAGAAGAAAAGAAAAAAAAACAAAGAGGACGAAGAAGAAAAGGAAAAAAAAACAAGAGGACGAAGGAGAAGAAAAGGGAAAAAAACAAGAGGATGAAGGAGAAGAAAAGGATAAAAAAACAAGAGGACGAAGGAGAAGAAAAGGAAAAAAAAACAAGAGGACGAAGAAGAAGAAAACGAAAAAAACAAAACAAAACAAGAGGACGAAGGAGAAGAAAAGGAAAAAGAAAAAACTAAGAGGATGAAGGAGAAGAAGTGTTAATCAGAATCTCAATAAAGTTTAATGTTATGGAGTATAAATTTAATCTCAGTCAGTCACACACTTACAAAGTCACTCATTCACTCGCTCTCTCAGTTCTTCTATTCACTCACTCACTCACTCACTCAATCGCTTTCTCTCACTCATTTATTCAGACGGTCAGTCACTCAATCACTCAATCAATCAATCTCAATCACTCTCGCTCTGTCACTCACGCACTCACGCACTCACTCACTCACTCACTCACTCACTCACTCACTCACTCACTCACTCGGTCTCAGGAGTATCAGATCACCTCAAGAAATAAATTGGTCTCGTCTTTAAGTTCCTCTCTATCTGATTCTCATAGAACAGGGAGCAGGGTGAGGCGAGGTGAGGGCTTTTCGTTGTAATCTTCCTTCATTTTCCTTTCTTGGCTGGTTCCTTGACACACAGAGAAAAAAGAAGTCCTGCTAGTAGACTAGGTTATGTCTGTTTCTCACTCCTGCGCTCCTTCCTCTCTTCTTGATAATGGGAGCCAACCCACCACCCAACCAGCTTCCGTCTCTTCCTCCTTCCTTCTCCCCAGACGAACGAACGAACTCTCTCTCTCCGTCGCTCGTTCCCTCTTCTACATCTTTTCCTCGTCTTGTCGCATCATCATTAAGCGAAACATTAATGATGATCCAATTAAACTAAGAAAGAAAGATACGCCAGAGATTATTTGGTGGCAGTTGCGAGTGAGTCCATTAAAACTGAGAATGGGGAGAGGGCAAATGATCCAGCTCTCTCTCTCTCTCTCTCTCTCTCTCTCTCTGGCATAAAACATAATGAACTGTTAAGATTTTCATCTAAACGAGAGAGAGAGAGGGTAAAAAATAAGGTAGTATTGCTTAATCAGGTTTATGCAAAAGTCTCTCTTCCTCTCCCTCCCTTTAACCTCTTCCTTGTCCTTTCTTCGCCTCCTGTTACCCCTTCCTCTCCTCTTTCCCTCCTCTCTCCCCCTCCTCTTCTTCCTTCCTCCGCCCCTTTCCCTTCCCTCATTCTTTCGCCCTAGTCTGGGAGCGGAGGGAAGTTAAGGAAGGGCAAGGAGTAAGTTATGGTATGGTAAAAGGCTAAGTTATGGGAAGATAAGGGAAGGAAGTTCAAGTAATTTATATAAATGTACGTGTAAGCTGGAGTCGCAGTGAGTCAGAGGGAGTGGGCGAGGTCAATGTGCGGGAGGAAGAATGAGGGAGGATCTGACTAGCTTACACCACTAACCACTAAACACTAACCACTAACGACTAACCACATAAATTCCGGTGTTTGGAAGGGAAATATTAGAGGAAAAGAAGTGAAGGGAATCTAAGAAGTAATTTTTGGTTGGATGAAAAGATATAATAAAAAAAAAACAAAGTAGTAATAATAATTCTTTGGTAGGATTATGAAAAAGTACCCTGAAAAAAGTAGCGATAGTAGTTTTGTTTAGGAAAGAAAATATTAGAGGATGGAAAGTAATGGAATCTAAGAAATAATATAATGAATGAATATAATGAAAAAAACAAAGTAATAATAGTAATTTTTTGAGCACGATTAAAAAAAAAATACTATGAAAAATAACGGTAGTAATTTTATATAGGAAAAAAAAAAAATTGTGGTTAGGATAGATTAAATTATGCCAGAAATTGAAACAGAAAAAGGATTTAATATTTTCATTCCTCTTTCTCTCTGTGACTTTCTTTTCTGCTACTTTCTTTCGTGTTAGTTTTGTTCATGTTTTTTCTATCCTACAATACAACATCCTCCACCCTCCCCCCATCATCATCTCCACGCACGACTCCTACAAAAAATGAATAAATGAATAAATAAATCTACCACCACTCCCATCGTCTGCATCACCTCCACACTCCACACCTTCAGCAGAACCAACACTCCTTCCACCCTCGTCACCCACAAACTTGGTCCTTTCTACAGGAGGTCGAGTTACTAAGCACCACATTCTCGGTACAGAAATCTGAGCTGCCACTTATCTACCTGATATTCTGTACTGGATTGATAGATAGACGGATAGATAGATAGATAAGTAGGTGAGTAGGTAGAGAGGTAGATAGATACACATATAGATCGATAGACTGAGAGAGAGATAGATAGATAGGTAGGTAGCTAGATAGACAGGTAGACAAATGGACAAACAGATGGATAGAGAGGTAGATAAATACATATATAGACAGATAGGTAACTCGATAAACAGAGTAACAAATTTTACATATAGATACAAATAAACTAACCACGTCATCAGGCACTCGAATTCTCCCGCCGCTCACATCTTGGTTCATTATAAACATCATTGACAACAGACCACTTGTAAATAGACGAGAGTGACACAACAGGTTTAATGTGAAAACTAACGGTATAGGGACCACTGTGTAGTTGCCTGGCCGTCTTGTTAAATTGTTATCACCGACATTCTCTTCACCGTCAAGATTAAGCATAGGTAGTGGAGCTATCTAGTGACAAAAGGCAACACATTTCTTAATCGGATGTGTGTTTATGAGAGAGAGAGAGAGAGAGAGAGAGAGAGAGAGAGAGAGAGAGAGATTGTGTGTGTGTGTGTGTGATTATGTCTATGAAGAAAACGGGAAGTGGACTATATCACCTATTAGTACTCCGTTAATCTGCGTGACAGTGGCGGCGGCCGATGGGTTCTCAGCAGTTCGTCTTTCAAAAATGTCATTACCTCGCGTTCCACCCTCACATAGCGAACTTCTGGTGAATCAACACGTGTATGAAGCTATACTGGTGTCGGGGAGCATCTTGGCTACAAGGAGGCAGACACACACAGCCCAGAATAAGGAGGAAGTCGAAGAGTAAATATTGTGTTTACCTTCTTCGGCGGGCAGGTGGATGTGGTGGTGGTGGTGGTTGAGGCGGCTGTCTCTCATTGCCACCAGGTAGTGTCCATGCTCTCCCACTGACTAGATGATACAAGTTCCGTCATAAATCACCCTCGGGAGTATTTATGGCATGTTCTGTCACCGCGTAGCCTTGATAACTTGCTTCCTCCTCGCCACGGGTTGTGACTCCCACCCGCCATTGGCTTTCGGCTCCACCAATCACCTCACTTCCCCGCCACCTGCCATATCCATCACCCTTCCTCCCTCTCCAACCTTACTCACAATTCCTCCCCTGCCACCCTTGCCCTCCCCTGCCTCTATTCAAGGTTACTTTTGGGCTGCGCTTTGGTTATTTCCGCAGGTTAATAGCCCCTTCCACACCTCGCTAGCAGCCATTGTCGACCTGCCCCCTACATCACTCGATTCCATCACCATTTTAATTAGTTATTTGGTGTGTGATAGATTTTTCGTCACAGATCCCCAACCCTTCATGCATTTTGTACGCTGAATAAGCTTATATAAACACGGACGGGGGAGCGATGGCGTGTATTGGTAAAAGGGAAGGATGCGAGGCGTGTTTCTGTTCGGGTATCAATTACTGGATCGTGCTTATATGTGTGTGTGTGTGTGTGTGTGTGTGTGTGTGTGTGTGTGTGTGTGTGTGTGTGTGTGTGTATGGCCGCAATGGTGACTTGGTGATGTGCTTTGTGGCTGTGTGGATTTCGTGGTAGTTATGGTGGTGGTGAAGAGCAGAGCAGAGCAGAGCAGACCAGACTAGGCCAGCAGTCAGGATATTCTTGGGAGCTTTCCTTATTCGGGCGTATCCTTATCTTTTCTCTGAGCCGTGTGTGTGTGTGTGTGTGTGTGTGTGTGTGTGTGTGTGTGTGTGTGTAGAGTATGGCAAGAATATCTGGAATCCCTCCTCTGTTTGATGCTTCTTTGCTGTTCCTCTGTGTGATGTGTGCGTATATTTGTCTACAACGAATTAGCTTGAAGGAGAAATTAATCCTCAAAATCTGCTTGTCTTTTTGTATCGTTCCTTCGTTTCCTGTATGTGATGATTACATACATTTGCCTAATAACGTCTGTGCTACACCAAGAAATTAACCTATAGTTTTTTTTGTGCTTTACTAAATGATCACATGATTTATATTGAGCTCTATGGCTGCTCTCTTTCAGTCAATAAGTATATCGTATTATTTTAAGAGTACATAATTTCAAATGATTCTGAGTCACATCCGGTATTCTAATAAGTTCCACGAGGCCACCCGGATTGTGAGGGTTAAAGGAGTAAGGAAACACTGGAAGAGGAAAATCCCCGGAAGTGAAACAGGGAGAGAAGGGACAAAATTTAGCCTCCCCTTAGCTAAACAAACAAGGGGAGCGAGACAGGAAGTGAGAAACTAGCCACACCTTGCCGCTGGCCTCTATTTCTTTTCAGTTTTCCCTCGCAAATGAAGGACATTCCAGAAACGAGACAAAATTTAGGGTGAACGTGATGACAAAATGTGAGATGGAATAAAAAGACCATGTAGATTAATTGGTAGCTGACAAGAATACAGGATGGGATGAAAACTAATGGGTTCAAACTTGATATAGAGAGATTTGAAAGAAGTAAAAAGGAATTGGATCTCAAATAGACTGGTATATGAATGGAAAAAGACTCAGTAATTGGGTTGTTTAGTGCCAAGCTTCAAAAGAGGTGACAAATTTAATGATGATGATGAGTGGGTGTGGAAGAGATGTGTCATACAGGGATTGCCACGTGAAGGCCTCTTGGTTTCTTGCTGCTTCCTTTAATTTCTTATGTTCTATCTCATGGGGCCGCCGTGATACACTGGAACCATGCGTGCTTTGGGGTCCGAGGGGTCTCCAAGCGCACGGGTTCGAATGCTGTCCACGGTCCGAGTGTAGGTTGGGCTTCCTTACTCGGGGCAACGGCTTCTTAGCGGGTGGGCTTTGAGATAGGAGGTACCCCAAAAAGTATCCCCTTTAGCCCATAAATTCCTGTAAAAAACCCACGTGGTATAAGAAAAAGAGACAACTTCAAAAAATCGGAATGATAAGTAGAAACAGTGAGTTATGTCTCCACGTGAAGTCTACATGTCTTCTCACAGCTTTTCGTATTTTTCCATGTAAAAACAGATAACGGAACTTAAAAACTCCAGCACAAGTCTTGCCATTGGGATGAAATACATGCCAGGTTCGGGGAAAGAATGCACGATGGCACTTGGTCACCCACTCGTAAATCTCCTTCATGAATCACCAGAAGAGGCGTTACGTGCCATTTCCGCTCGAACCGGCTGACATAGTTGGTTCCAATTTGTAAGAAGAGTTACAGATGTCGGGCTGAGATGGTCGCCGCCTGGTCATCGCGTTAACAATAGCAGGCAGACGTGCATGGCTGGGAGGGACACGGGGACCAACAGGCGCAGGTCGGAGAGGCATTAAGTTGTTGTTTGTGTTGTTAATTTAACTTCCTGGAAAAATTGAGAGAGAGAGAGAGAGAGAGAGAGAGAGAGAGAGAGAGAGAGAGAGAGAGAGAGAGAGAGAGAGAACGCTATTGTCTTCAAGTTAAAAAAAAGTCAAGTTATTACCATATAACGTGAAGATCCACGTTGGTTACTTATTGAGACTCAGGACTCTTATTGGCGTGGTGAAGACCTTTGGGATTGAGTGACAAGTGTTCGGGCTCAATGGGGACTGGGAGATGAAAGGAAGTTTTGAGTTTTTGAGCTCAATAATGACTCTTGGGACTCCTGAATCACCAACGGTTGTAGTGCATAACAGAGAGGGAGTTAAGACGCCCATTTCCTCAGCATTTGTTACTGGCATTAAGTATTATATCAACTTCTTTCACTATTGCTTCAAAATAACAAGTAATCCCTTCTACCTACTTTTTTTTATGTAACTCTAGTCATTATAGGAAATAAATCCAGCTGTATTATTTATTTGCTTGTAAGTGTGTGTGTGTGTGTGTGTGTGTGTGTGTGTGTGTGTGTGTGTGTGTGTGTGTGTGTGTAAAGGAGATGTGCTTTACTTGCTGTTCGTTTTGTTGGTGTGGCTGAGAAATGACGGAGCGCAGCTAGTGCTCCCGCCACCCGTGCCTCTAAAACACCCTGATTCATTTATTCGCGCGCTGTGTAACATCGCTCGCCCCCTCAGGCAGGGAATGGCCGTGCTAGTCATTCGGCGTCTCTTTTCTTCTTTCGACACTCTCTCACTGTATATGTCACTCTTGTCTTTTCTCAGTGATACAATGTGATTTTTTTGTGTGTGTTGGTTAGTTTTTTTAAAGATTTGATATGGATGTCTCTTGTTTATGATTTCTTTCTTTCGTTGTGTGTAAGTGTGAGCAGCGTTGCTTTCCTTCCACATTTCCGACGTTTATCACACTCTGCCTGCCATCAACCGTTTAATTTCTTCCTTCATAAGTATTAATGACTTTTCTGGCCTCAACTGTAAAAAAATGATGACCCATACTGACTTTCCTTGTGTTCTTTGATTGACTTTCCTAGTGTTCTTTGACTCACTTTCGCCATGAAGTTGAGGCAAAATCACAATAATTAATGTTTGTTTTCGAACTGGCTCTCTCACGATCTTCGACTCACTCCTCAGCTGCAAGCCTTGATGAACAAAAATATATTTCCCTAAGTTACTGGACTCACGTAACTTTAAACACAACGCTTGCTTGACTCACGAGAATTTATTTACATACATACTTTTCTTATAACCTAAACTTTTCCACCGGTAAGACAACTGTGGCTCACGAAAACATGTCACCATACGTACATTTCTCATAAACCATTCCATCCCACACTGATTACACTACACCACACTTGACAAGGTGACAGCGTAGTGAGAACAATGAACCTCCTGGCGACACTGGAATCCGAGACTAAGGAGGAATTAAGTACGTGTGACGAGGACAGACGAGGGGGGATACAAACAGTGCTTTCCTTCACCCAGAGATAATCAGAAAGAATGGCGCGGGGCGATTTACTGAGGAGTTCCATGCTCTGGTCTGGAAAAAGAGGCTTGTCTCTGGATGGACTTGTTAAGCCGAGTCAAGGAGGTGAGGGTCGAGACATCTTTAAGTTGAGGTTAACGAAACAAAGCGAGCAGCGTGGGAGGAAGAGAAGGAGGAGAAGGAAAAGGAGGAGGAGGAGGAGGAGGAAAGAGGAGGAGGTATGTATGTCAGACTAGTATAGCGCGTTGACCAAAGAAGGGTTGATCTTTCGCTGTTCCCGTGAAAGAAAGAAGAGTGACTTAGGGTTACAAAAATAGCTATACCCAGAGAGAGAGAGAGAGAGAGAGAGAGAGAGAGAGAGAGAGAGAGAGAGATAGGATAAGCCCAAGGAAACTTTTATTTAAAGGTCGCCATGTAGTGCACGTATGTATTCTCCCATTCCACTTGAGAGTCTTTAAATCATGGCGGGGAAGGAAATATGGACGAGGACAGACTGTGCCACATGTTCCGGCGAGAGTGACTGAAAGAACAATAGGGGGCAGAGAGAGAGAGAGAGAGAGAGAGAGAGAGAGAGAGAGAGAGAGAGAGAGAGAGAGAGAGAGAGAGAGAGAGAGAGAGAGAGAGAGAGAGAGAGAGAGAGTGTATGTATAAGAGTATCACATGACAGTTATCAATAATTTTATCGTGATAGACAAAAAAAAAAATAAATAAATAAAGCGTTTGGTGCCCCTTAAAAAAGATGCCTACACCAAAAACATGGAAAGTCTAACCTCAAATATATAAAAAGAGAAAGAAATTAGTCCTTAATGAGCTTTACGTGGGGCCTCATTCATTGCCTGCGACCAAGTGCTACATCTCTCCTATCTTCTGACTTTCCGCCTGCTGCTCTGATTGCTAACCTAATGAACACCCACTGGCTATTGAATTTCTCACGCTTACCTCTGTCAGTCTGCTAAATGCCTGTTTCTGTCCATACTGTGTGCTTAAAGAGTTTGTTGTCTTGTGCTGACCGATTGAGTTCCCTGTGTTTCTTTATTTCACGCCTGCTCAGTGGCTGTGTTGAGTGCCTACTGGTACTCCACTAAGCTCCTATTCCGTATCTAATTTTGGTTTTGTTTTTGTATCATGTAAAAAGAATTCTGACCTAAGACAACAAAAAGCCTGAAAAAAAGAGAAAAGAATAGACCAACTGAAGATATTAATTCCCCAAAATTGTAGTAAAAAGGGTTTCGCAGATTTCAACCCTGTCGGTACTGGGACACATTTTTACCGTGGGATTTGTGTACAATTAGACTATTTTATTGACATTAGTAAGGGTCTATGGAGGTCAGAAGATTAATGGTCGCAGTCTTTACTATTCTAATCCCCACATGAGTTTCTGAAGCTGTATAAAACCACCAAATAGTAAGCAAAATGAATATGGAAACGCGTCATGGTACTGAAGGATTAAGGAGGAGTGTCTTGAGATTTTTTAATGTTTATGTATTTAGATACGCTAATTGTTTGCTGATTGTGTAATTGTCTACTATGTACTTTGTATCTGCTGAGAACTTCCCTTATACTTGCTGTCTCCTAGGTGTGTGTGTGTGTGTGTGTGTGTGTGTGTGTGTGTGTGTGTGTGTGTGTGTGTGTGTGTGTGTGTGTGTGTGTGTGTTGCATCTAGTAAATTAGAACTCAGATTATGGCTTTTAGTGGCTCATTCCTTAATATAGCAAGAAAAATGTTCCTAAATTCTATGCATGTTTTCTCTTTAATATTTTTTCCTAACTATATTACATCCCCTCCTCCTCCTCCTCCTCCTCCTCCTCCTCCTCCTCCTCCTCCTCCTCCTCCTCCTCCTCCTCCTCCTCCTCCTCCTCCTCCTCCTCCTCCTCCTCCTCCTCTCCTCCTCCTCCTCCTCCTTCTCTTCCTTCTCTTCATTTTCACCCTCCTTCATTTTTTTTAATCTCCACGCCTCCTTCTCCTTCACTTCCACTTTTTTCAACTTGTTCTCAGTACATGTTGTTGTT
>NC_059292.1:37919042-37921542 GCF_017591435.1 Portunus trituberculatus
TCTTGGCTCCCTATCAGTCTCCCTTCGTCTCTCTCTCTCTCTCTCTCTCTCTCTCTCTCTCTCTCTTCTCTCTCTCTCTCTCTCTCTCTCTCTTTCTCTCTCTCTCTCTCTCTCTCTCTCTCTCTCTCTCTCTCTCTCGCTTGATCTTCATCCATTATCGCTCAAGATTTGTCTCTACCACCACCACCATCACCACCTCCTCCTCTCTCTCTCTTCTCTCTCTCTCTCTCTCTCTCTCTCTCTCTCTCTCTCTCTCTCTCTCTCTCTCTCTCTCTCTCTCTCTCTCTCTCTCTCTCTCTCTCTCAATGTGTGAGTAAACGAGGCAATTCGGACAATACAAACGGAAATGTCTTTTGGGCGCATTACCGCGGGCACAGCTGCGAACTGAGAGAGAGAGAGAGAGAGAGAGAGAGAGAGAGAGAGAGAGAGAGAGAGAGAGAGAGAGGGTACTAACAGCTTTCATTTCTTTACTCATTGGTTCAAGTCACACACACACACGCACACACACACACACACACACACACACACACACACACACACACACACACACACACACATGCACACTCACATGCGCACACGCACACACACACACACACACAGAGAGAGAGAGAGAGAGAGAGAGAGAGAGAGAGAGAGAGAGAGAGAGAGCATTTCCCATTTGCACATAATTAGTTCTCAAAATAGGGAAGGAAATAAAAAAAAACCTTGAGAGGAGCAAAAGAATCTCTGCTACCCTTTATAACCTAACATTTTTATCCCTAAGTTCCCCTTCAGTAGACATTTATTCACAGGTGAGCATTTCTACAGCCTTTAGACTCCTGACCATCGTAAATAATAGGTGGTTTAGATCTGTGGTTCCCTAACTTTTCCTGAGCAAGTACCACATGGCGGTCCCGAACAGTCCCCACCTACCAGAAACATTTAATTCCAGATGACATTAACGTATTCACAAGTGGAACACACAAATGAACTAGTAGCAAGGAACACAGCTCCAGCAAATATTAACGTATTCACAAGTGGAACACACAAATGAACTAACAACAAGAAACGCAACTCCAGCAGATATTCACAAGTGGAACACAAATGAACTAACAACAAGGAACGCAATTCAGTTTAATGCGAGGAATGCACCTGTTTCTTCTCCGTCAGTTGATCAATGCTAGGTTATCTTGTGTAAGGCAATAATAGTTTTTTTTTTGAGGAATGAATTAAACTTAACTAAAAATCACAAATGATCCCGAAAGTGCTCCTGTACCGCCTCGATAAGGATCTGCTGGTTTCGATAGTATTTCTTTTCTTTTTATGCAAGAAGCGAAGCAGGCCAAAGGTAACAAAAACTTTAAAAAAAGGCCCACTTGAGTGCCACTTCCCTTAAAGATAAGAAAAGAATTAAGCAAAAGTTTGGGATAAATATCTTGGAATTTTCATCTTAAAAGAAGTCAAGTCATAAAGAGATGGAAATGTAAAAGCAGGCAGGGAGTTCAGAGTTTACCAGAGAAAGGTATGAATGATTGAGAGTACTGGTTGACTCTTGTGTTGGAGAGTTGGACAGAATAGGGGTGAGAGGAAGAAGAAAGCCTTGTGTAGCGAGGTCGCAGGAGGAACATATCACAAGTTTGTACGCAACTCATGGACTAACTAACAACACTTCCTTACCACCTGCACGAAGGAAGGAAAAAGAATAAAAGATAAGCTTGAAGAAACCAAAGAAAAGAAAAAAAGACGATGAGAAACAGGTTAGAGGAAAAGAATAGAGTAACCCGCAGGAAATTTCACAAAAAGAAAAAAGACAAGTATGAAAACACCAAAGAAAAGAAAAAAAAAACGATGAGAGAAACAAGTAAGAGGAAAAGAAATAAAAAAGTAACCCACAGGAAATCTCGCAAAAAAGCAAAAGAGACAAGTATGAAGAAACCCAAGAAAAGAAAAAAAAGAAAAAAAAAACAAGTAAGAAATAAAAAAAATAACCCTCAGGAAATTTTGCAGTTTGCACACAACTAGAAAGAAGCGGAAGGAACCTTTTCATTTCTTTACATTTCGTTATTGCGTCATTTCGCTCTTTTTATTATTGTTATCTTCATTTTTATTTGATTTTTATTCTTGTGTCCTCTCCTCCTTCTCTTTCTCCTCGGAAACCACGTCGCATTTCCGGTTTGGAACGAGTCTTACTGCATGTGTGTGTGTGTGTGTGTGTGTGTGTGTGTGTGTGTGTGTGTGTGTGTGTGTGTGTGTTGTGGGATTTTTTTTATTGTTGTTGTTGTTATCATCATTATAATCATTATCATCACCATCATCACCATCATCACCATAATCACCATAATCACCATCAGTGTCATTGTTGTTGTGGTGGTAGTGGTCTTAACATGTAATCATCTCTCTCTCTCTCTCTCTCTCTCTCTCTCTCTCTCTCTCTCTCTCTCTCTCTCTCTCTCTCTCTCTCTCTCTCTCTCTCTCTCTCTCTCTCTCTCTCTCTCTCTCTCTCTCTCTCTCTCTCTCTCTC
>NC_059292.1:37926542-37951542 GCF_017591435.1 Portunus trituberculatus
CTGTCTGTGATTTTAAACTATTTCAAGAATGAACTCCAATATGCTTATCAATAAATTTTGGACCTGATGAGAGACTGTCTTCTTAGGGGACTGGCAGCTTCAGTTAGCCATTTTTTCTTCTGTTTTGTTGATCTTAGTCCTTAACCAGAGCCTGTTTGATATAAGAAACCTAACCTAACCTAACCTAACCTAACCTAATCTTAACCTAATCTTAACCTAACCTAACCTAACCTAATCTTAACCTAACCTAACCTAACCTAACCTAGCCTAACCTAACCTAACCTAACCTAACCTAACCTAACCTAACTTAACGTAAACTAACCTAACCTAATCTAATCTAACCTAACCTAACCTAACCTAATTTAACCTAAGGTGGTTTTCCTCGTATTTGCTGGAGGTGGTGTGTGTATTAAGTAGAATGTTGAGTGTGTTCATAAAGTCAGGAAGCAAATGTACATACAGGTGGGAACATTGGAAGTTTAAAGCAGTAATTATGTTCACTCTTACGTTTAAAATACTCTCCTCACTGCGAGACAAATGTGACGTGTATTGTGGAGGTAATTAGGTATTTCCCAGGCTGCATTAGCCCACGGAAAGTTAGGAGGATGTTTTTTCTTTACTGTTTATTTGCATTTTAGTGTAGCTTTTATTTATACGGGAATTGATATTAGCTCTGCAACTCTACCCAAGGAAAATTTTCACTGGAAAATTTTCACTTACCATGTTATATTTTGTATTGTAATTTAATCTTTTCACCGCCAGTTATTATTTTTCTCATGATCAAATACAACGTTTTACATACTGAGTTTTGTACGTCTCTTAAACACTTTCCCAGCAATATGTACCCATTCACGGCAGTAAGTATGCTATACGAAATCTTTCTAAGCGTCTACGAGAAAGAAAGGAGTTTAGAAATATAAACCTTGAAATTTCTGGCGTACGTCGGGCGTGTGGCGGTCCAGGGGGTTTCTATGGGGAAGAGCAAAAGGTAACGGCAGTGTGTTGTCCTAAGGGGAGTAGTCTGTCAATGTGTCTCTGTGGTGGGTGTCACTTTGTGGGATCGTTGAAATATAAACCTTGGAATTTCTGGCGTTTATAGTTTTGAAGTTGGCTATAGAACCAAAAGATAGTCTCAGATTAGTTAATGGTAAAGGAATGATGTGTGAAATAGCAAGGAAAGAGAATAGTTATATAGCCTTTAGGAATCTGAGCTGACCTGTTGGCTTTATTATTCCGTGTCATACAAACATTCTTCCTTGCAATACTATGAATGTTAACAAAGGAAGAGCAAAGAAGTCGATTGAGAGTTAATCAGACAACTGTTATTCGCCAATTAATGCAGATTTTAGATACTTTAAAAATAAGATTAGCGTTTTGATCCGAGGACCAAGTTAGGTTATGTTAGGTCAGGTTATAGTAAGTTAGTGTTGGTTTGATCTAGATTGATTCTCTTCATTGATGTCACTGCTGATCCTTTCATTGTATACATGACGACCTGAAAAACCATTATGAATTTTGCTGAGAAATAATTAGTGTATAGAAATTAGAACACTAATACCCAAAATCCAGTATACCTTTACATTAGTTCTCCAGGAAAAAAAGAAACAAAAAACTTGACGTACAAACATATGGCTCGTCAAGACATCCTAAGCTACAGAAATTTAACACATCGAGACAAGCAAGCCGTGGTGCAGTGGAACCATGCGCGCTTTGTGGTCCGAGGGGTCTCCAAGTACACGGTGGTTCGAATCCTGTCCACGGTCCGAGTGTAGGTTGGGCTTCCTCACTCGGGGCAACGGTTTCCTAACGGGTGGGCTTTGAGATAGGAGGTACCACAAAAAGTATCATCCCCTTTAGCCCATAAATTCCCGTGAAAAGCCCACATGGTATAAAAAAAATGACAAAAAAAAAATAACGTTGAATTATCCCACGAAATGACTTGCGCTGCATTGATATATTCTCACATGACCTTTCCTTCTCCAAATTCCTTTTCCTGCGCTGACCATTAAGGCGGAATATATATTTGGAGCAGAATGTGAACACGATCTTTATAATATATATTTATCGATTTGCTCTCAATAAAACCAATATTCTCCCCGTGAATCAAGGCACACGTAGATCCAGATGCTGCGTAAATTGCGGTAATGCTATTTTTCAACCATGATTATTGCTCGTTAGAAGAGTTTTACAATAATGTGATGCGGTTCCTGCCTCGCTGCTTCTTGCTGTATTGACGAGGCTTGGCGTGGCGTGGCGTGGCCCTGGAAACTAGGTCACTCATGGTCATTGCCTCACCCACTCAACCCTACCTCATGGCAACCTTCCCCAACACTCCCACTGGTGATGGTTTTCATTCCTCTGGTTATCCTGCGTTTTTCACCCACGACTGATTGAAAAGTATGATCATAAGAACGTAAGATACCAAGGGAAGCTGCTGGGAGCCATTAGTTCTACACGAGGTATGATAAAGAAGCCAAGAAGTTGCAAAAAGCCATTAGTTCTACTCGAGGCAAGATAAGGAAGCCAGGAGAAGCTGTGCGAAGTCATTAGTCCTACACTAGACAATATAAAGAAGCCAGGAGAAGCTGCAAGAAGCCATTAGTTCTACTCGAGGCAAGATAACGAAGCCAGGAAAAGCTGTAAGAAGCCATTAGTTCTACATGAGACAATAACACAAGAGAGCCGAAGAGAAGCTGCACCAGGCTTACACACGAGGCAATCCGATGTTCTCCAGTGAAGATGCTCCCGTGGTGTCGTAAAGTAAATGCTCCAGAAAGAATGCGTAAGGTATTGTGTTTCCTTCCTCAATTGAAGAGCACATGGGAAAGGTATAAGAAAAGGGCAGGTAAAGAATGGAGCCCTGGGGAACGAGAGAGCCGTGATATCTACACACACACACACACACACACACACACACACACACACACACACACACACACACACACACACACACACACACACACACACACACACACACACACACACACACACACACACACACACACACACACACACACACACACACACACACACACACACACACACACACCGCTAACAAACAGTGACTCGCGATGCATCAGAAATAGGCACGGAAGGAGAAGTACAAGTAGAAACACAGTAAGAAAGTATATTAAGTAAGTGAGTAAAAGTGAGTCAAGGGTAACTCCATTTGGCAAAGCACGTTTTCTCTGTTCACCTGCGTTTGTTTGGAGTCTCCACCTGGCCAAGGAGTACACGGAAGACTGGAAGAGGAGGAGGAGGAGGAGGAGAAAGAGAAAGAGGGAAGGAAGAGGGAGGGAGAAGAGGTAGAGAAACAAACGAATTAACACGTTGCCTAAGAGGTGGTGACGCTGAAATTCGGGAAGGACCTCGTGTTTACCTTCCCAGAGCTTCGTCTACTCATCGATTTCTGTCACGTCTACTCTAATGCCGCCACTTCCTCCTGTCCTCACCTGCCACCCGACGCTGCAAGGTCAGGGGGAGCATTAGGCGGCTTAAGTGTAAGGGATGAGGATAAGGGAGGAGTGTGTTAGCCCAAATCTGTCCAGCAAGACGGTGAGGAAGTGGGAAGTAGGGGTGGTAGTGGTGGTTGATGGGGATGAGTGTTGATAAGGGAGTGGTGAGTGGTCCTGGTGGGGTTGTTAGTGAGGTAATAAGAGTGATGGTGGTGGAGGTGGTGGTGGTGACGAGTGGTGATGAAGAATAAGAGGAAGAGGAAGAGGGAATAGTAAAAATGATTTGTTGAGGATGAAGAGGTAAAGAAGATGTAGAAGAAGTAAAAGGAAAACAAGAAGAAGAAGAAGAAGAAGATGAAGATGAAGAAAAAAGAAGAAGAAGAAGAAAAGAAGTGAATAAAGAGATAAAAAAACGTAAAGGAAGAAAAGGCGAAGAAAACAACAGGAAGAAGAAGACAAAGAAGAAGAACAGGAAGAGGAAGAAGAAGAAGAAGAAGAAGAAGAAGAAGAAGAAGAAGAAGAAGAAGAAGAAGAAGAAGAAGAAGAAGAAGAAGAAGAAGAAGAAGAAGAAGAAGAAGAAGAAGAAGAAGAAGAAGAAGAAGAAGAAGAAGAAGAAGAAGAAGAAGAAGAAGAAGAAGAAGAAGAAAAAGGAGACCAGTGGGGGGGGGGTGTCCTCGCTTCTCTCCTCTCGGCTCTCGTGTCTCGGGTCCCTCGGGTTTAGTTTTGTGACCTGGTTAGGTCGATAGGGGCGAGAGTCTGTCTGTCCTAAGAATCTTGTACGTACGTAACACACACACACACACACACACACACACACACACACACACACACACACACACACACACACACACACACACACACACACACACACACACACACTCTCTCTCTCTCTCTCTCTCTCTCTCTCTCTCTCTCTCTCTCTCTCTCTCTCTCTCTCTCTCTCTCTCTCTCTCTCTCTCTCTCTCTCTCTCTCTCTCTCTCTCTCTCTCTCTCTCTCTCTCTCTCTCTCTCTCTCTCTCTCTCTCTCTCTCTCTCTCTCTCTCTCTCTCTCTCTCTCTCTCTCTCTCTCTCTCTCAATACTTGCTAGACTTCACTCAGAGAGAGAGAGAGACTCTCCTATCTTACATTCTTAATACCTAATTGCCTCATGTTTTCCAACTACTCTCTCTCTCTCTCTCTCTCCAGATATCTCTCTCTCTCTCTCTCTCTCTCTCTCTCTCTCTCTCTCTCTCTCTCTCTCTCTCTCTCTCTCTCTCTCTCTCTCTCTCTCTCTCTCTCTCTCTCTCTCTCGTTATCTAGTTTTCTCACTTTCTCTCCTCCGACATCATTTGACTAATCGCGTTGCCCTTGTGGGGGTGGGTGGAGGAAAGGAGGAAGGAAGGAAGTAAAGGAGAGGAGAGAGGGCGAGGTGGAAGGTGGAAGAATATGACATACGAAAGGCAGATGTAACAAGGGGAAGGTAAGTTCGTGGAGGCAGGAATAAAAGAGAAAGATGGGAGAACTCAGGAGGTAGAGGAGGAGGAGGAAGGAGGAGAAAAAAGAAGAAGAAAGGAAGGAAAAAGAAGAATGAATGATAAAAATGATGTTGAGGAAAAAGGTATAGAGAGGAAGACGAGGAAAGGAAGAAATAAAAGAAGAGAAATAGGGAAGAAAAAGATGATAATGATAAGAAGAAAGAATTGAATGTAGTAACTGTTGAAGAAGAAGAAGAAGAAGAAGAAGAAGGAGAAGAAGGAGACGAAAAAGAAAACGAAGAGGACGAAGAAGAAGAAGAAGAAGAAGAAAGAGGAGGAGAAGAAGAAGAACAGGAAGAAGTAGAAGCAAAGAAAAAGAAAAAGAAGAAAAACAGGAGTACAGTAGGAAGCAGGAAACAAATAAAGGAAAGCAAATGAAACAAAAGATATTGAGAAGAAGGAGAATAGGAATACGAACGGAAAGAATAGGAAGAACGAAAGAAAAATAAGACTTAGTAACAATAAAACAAAAAATAAAGGATAAGAGAAAAGAAAAAAAAACAATGATGACAGAAAGGCGTGGAGAGGAGACGAAGAGGAAGAGAAAGAAGACAAAGACGAGAAAGATAATAATGGAAGGCAATGATTGAAGAGAAATGAAAACGAAGGGTAGATAAAAGAAGTTAATGGAATAAGCGGTGATGATGATGATGCATACGTAGAATGAATAAATGGAGAGGATGAAGATAGGGAATGAAGGAAAGGGAAAACGGAAAGGAAATTAGTGAGAGAAACGAAGATGGAAAAAGAAGAGCAGTAACTAATGGAGAAAGAGGAGGAGAAGGAGGAAGAGGAGGAGGAAGAGGAGGAGGAGGAGGAGGGAAGATGAGAAGGAAGAGGAGAGAAAATAAAATAACGCCAAGAGGAGAATCACGGAACAGGAGAAAGCATTAGAGAGAGAGAGAGAGAGAGAGAGAGAGAGAGAGAGAGAGAGAGAGAGAGAGAGAGAGAGAGAGAGAGAGAGAGAGAGAGACCCACCCTTCCACTGTCTTTTACCACCACCACCACCACCACCACCACCACCACCACCACCACCACCACCACCACTACCTGCCGAGGTTTGTAATTAACTCAACACAAAGGTAATGCAGTTCTGGAGAATCACAAGTTTTTTCCCCTCTCTCTCTCTCTCTCTCTCTCTCTCTCTCTCTCGTGGTGGTGATGTTACTTGTGATGTTCCGCAGGTGGTGATGACGCGGAGACAAGTTCTGTGGTGAGGGAGAAGGGCGGTGAGGGAGTGGCGGTGAGGGAGGAGGGAGTGGCTGTGAGGGGAGTGTGAAAGTGGCAGTGACGAGGGGCGGTGTCGGTGCAAGGTGAAAGAGAGCGTGGAGGCGCAGTGACAGGCGGTGAGGCTGGTGACAGTGCGCTGGAGAGAGAGAGAGAGAGAGAGAGAGAGAGAGAGAGAGAGAGAGAGAGAGAGAGAGAGAGAGAGAGAGAGAGAGAGAGAGAGAGGAAGGAAGGAAGGAAGAAGAGAGATGCCTTCACTGTTTTTTTTTCTTGTTTCTCGTTTCCTTCCTCCGTTCTCTCTCTCTCTCTCTCTCTCTCTCTCTCTCTCTCTCTCTCTCTCTCTCTCTCTCTCTCTCTCTCTCTCTCTCTCTCTCTCTCTCTCTCTCTCTCTCTCTCTCTCTCTCTCTCTCTCTCTCTCTCTGTCTCCCGGTAGTGTGTGATTTCATTCTTTGTGTTTCCTTTCCTCTTTCCTCCCTCTCCCCGGACAGTTTCAGGAGGGAGCTGTCAAGACTCCTCCATTTTGCTAAAGAACACACACACACACACACACACACACACACACACACACACACACACACACACACACACACACACACACACACACACACACACACACACACACACACACACACAAAGACATATTTAGACTTCCATTATTTTATTGTCTTTTAGTCGTTGTTTTGTCCTTTGCTATTTGAAACCTTTATTTTTCTGACATTTTCTCGTAAAGGAAGTAGTTTTTTTTTTTGTGTTGGTAGTTTGTCATTTATTTTTCCCTTCATTTCCACTCTCTGGTGCTCTGTGGCCTTCGTTATTCATTCACGGACACGGACAAATGCAAAGAATTTTCGAATTGTTTGTCGTCTCAGTTCCAATGTATTCCTCTCCTTTCCATCCTTCTATTTCTCCTTTGTTTCCACTCGAAGTTAGTGTTCTGTGGACCTCGATATTCAATCACGGGTAGGAGTGAAGCCTTTTTTCGAACCTTTTTCCTCCCTCCAGTTCCTGTGTCTGTTCCATCTCCCGTGTGTGTCTCAAAGGACCTTCCTCTGTGTGTCCTCTCCGCGCGGCTCATTACCCTCTGGCCTGCGGAGTTACACTGGCTTATTCTTCATCTTATTCCATCCTCTCACGAACTCGCGCTAAAATAAAAAGAGAATTTTAAGGAGCTCTATTAACGGAGAGAGCTGAGGGGCGGCCGTGTTCTGGTGCCGCGGGCGTGTGGGGGCGTCGAGATGATGGCACTGGTGGTTAGGAAGAGGTAGTGTATTGGTGGTGTCGGGGGTGAAAGATGGGTAATGGTGGTGGTGTTGTAGTGGTGGTGGTGTTGGTAAGTGTGACGGTGAATGGTGACTATATGGAGGTGATGCTGTGGTGGTGGTTTTTGCTAGTTTGACTATATGAAAGATGGGTAGCGGTGGTGATGGTGGATGATGTAGAATTGCTGTAGTACTAGGGATGATGATGAAGGGGGTGGACGGTGGAGGTGACGGTGGAAATGGTGGAGGTAGGTGTGGTGGAAGTAGAGGTGGAGGTTCATATACTCCCTCTCTTCCTTCCCTCTCCTCACCTCCACCTTTCCTAGTACATAAATAATCACCGTTTTGCCTTGTATTGGGTTCTGCACGTAATTATTGTTGTTAGCCAGCCACAGTCCAATTTACATGCACTAAATGAGACACACGTATGACTGAGAGTGTAGAGGGAAAGAAAACGAAGGCCATTCAAGACTAGAGTAACATAGACAAGACGAACTGAAGAAGAAAAGAAGAAAAGATAGATTACATGGATGGATGAGCTTGAGAGGAATAGATTGAATGGATAAAGTAAGGTAGGAAGTCTGTGTGTGTGTGTGTGTGTGTGTGTGTGTGTGTGTGTGTGTGTGTTTCATCTCCAGCCTTTTCACAGCCCCCCTCTGCGCGCTCTGAGTCGTGAGAGTTTGGGCTTCCTACCAAAATACAGCTTTTTAGGGCCCAAAATTGATCTGGGCCCTCTAGTTTGGTACTCTTTCCACGCTTCTCTTGCTCCTCTCCCTCCTAACCTTTTTATCCTCTTCCTCTTCCTCCTCCTCCTCCTTTTTGTCTTCTTCTTCTTCTTCTTCTTCTTCTTCTTCTTCTTCTTCTTCTTCTTCTTCTTCTTCTTCTTCTTCTTCTTCTTCTTCTTCTTCTTCTTCTTCTTCTCCTCCTCCTTGTCGTTTTCTTCTTCTTTCTGCTTCTTCTCCTCTCTTGTCGTCTTTTTCTTCTCTGTCCTCTTCCTCCTTCATTTCTTCCTTTTTGTCTTCCTTCTTTCCTTCCTTCCTTTCCTTTTTTAGTTTCTTTTCTCCTCTTCCTTCTCCTCCTCTTTTTCTCCGTCTTCTTCCTTATCCTCTAACTTCTTCTTCCTTCTTCCTTCCTTCCTTCCTTCCTTCCTTCCTTCCTTGTTTTGCTTCTTTTTTTCCTCTTCCTCCTCTTCATCGTTCCTGTCCTCTTTCTCATTCTCCTCCTCCTCCTTGTTCTTTTTCTTCCAATTCTCCATCTCTTCCTTTTTCTCTCCCTTCCAAGTCTTCCCCCTTATGTTAATCTTTCTTCATCTTTTTTTTTTCTCTTCCTCGTTTCTCTTTCTCTCTTTATTCCGCTTTCATCTTCCTTATTTTCTTTCATATACTGGTTTCTCCTCTTCTTGCTTTTTAAATACTTCTTTCCTTTCTCTCCTTTTTCCTTTCCTATAATGCACTGGGTTTTTTTTATCATCCTCTTCTTCCTTTCCTTTATTCCTTCCTGCATCTCTCCACCACCACCACCACTACCACCACTACCGTCACCGCCTCCACCTCCTTGTCGTTCTTGTTTTACCTTCTCTTCTTCTTCCTCCTTGTCGTCGTCCTTCTCCTTCTAGTCCATCTTGGGTGACGTGTATTGCATGATTCCCGTCAGCTCTCCCCTTTCCTCCTCTCATGAGTAATATTTCGCTCTCCTTACGGGAAACCTCATTGGCGTGGCTTACTCTTACTCTTTTTTTCTTCTCTATAAGCTTCTCTTTTTCCCATCGTCTTAGTCTGCAGAGAAGGAATCTTGCACGGGACTAGTCTATAATGCTTTTGGGTCAAGTTTTGTGAGCTTCTGTAGTGATTGTTCGAGTTTTTTTTTTAATATTTTTCGTGGTTTTGGTGGTAGTTTAGGTAAGGTTCTAGATTAGCTGTAGGTGAAGCATTGTGAAAACTTGACGGTGGTCTTTTGAATGTAGTTGTGGTGAGAGATGTTGTTATTGAAGTGTTTTCAGTGTTGTTTCGTGAGTTTCAATGATGGGTGAGTGAATGTTGAATGTCAGCGATAGATAAAACATGATTAAGGACTACACTCATCATTTCTGTGGGTTCTGACTGTAGTAATGATGAGAGAAATGGCCATTTTTGGTTTTCTTTTGTGTTTTTCATTCAGGGACTGCCACGTATGATGATTTCTTACAACTTCCCTTATTGTCTTCATTTTTTATGGTTAGTATATGTTCTATGTCCAAGAGAAAATAGAACATTGTCTGTGGCTTTTGAATATAGTGTGATGAGAGATGATAAGAAGACCCGCTATTGTTACGACGCTATCCTTTGTGCCGTTCTGTTCTCTGTTCTCTGTGTGTGAAGGGAGGGAGAGGACAGGTGGAGGCAGCGGGATATGGAAAACCTAGTGGTCATTTCGGTTCCGTGGGAGAGATGAAAGGGAGACAGATGGTGGAAAAAAGGACGTTCGTTGTGCGTCACTCCCACTCGCTCACTTCGCTCTCTCCCCCTTTTAACAGCTGTCCATTTGAGACGTGGGAATGTTTGAGGAGTTTGGGGTAAGTTTGTGTGTGGGAGTGAGGAGTACGAGGTGGTGGTGGTGGTGGTAGTGGTGGTGGTGGTGGTGCTGTCACAAAGGAACATGGGAAAGAAGAAGCAGCAGGAAACTTGTTCGATATTTTAAGGATTTTCTGATCACTTATGCTTTGTAATATAAATTCGAGTGGTAATAGTAGTAGTAGTAGTAGTAGTAGTAGTAGTAGTAGTAGTAGTTGTAGTAGTAGTAGTAGTAGTAGTAGTAGTAGTAGTAGTAGTAGTAGTACCAGCAGTAGTAATAGTTATAGTAGGAGTGTTATAATGGAACGATTCTTAACATTAGAAACTAAGAAAAATGAAAAGACGGTACAAATATTTTCCTAATTTTGATTTTTCCTTTTTTTTCTCGTTCATTTATATTTTCCCTTCCTGACACCCTCTTATATATTGACTAACACCCACCCACACACTCACCCACCCACACACACACACACACACACACACACACACACACACACACACACACACACACACACACACACACACACACACACACACACACACACACACACACACACACAGATCCTCACCCTCCCTTTTCCCATCCTCTCCTCCTTGCCCTCTCCCTCCCATCCTTCTCCCTGCCTCTCCCTCCCTCCTCCCTCCCTCTCTCTTTCTCTCCCTGCCGCTGACACCCTAATCCGCGGGCGTCACTCCCTCCCACGCCTCCTCGCAAAAAAAAAAAAAAAATAATCCATTGACTGTTATTTATTACAGAGTAACGCCCGCGCCTCCCTCGCCTAATGGCACCGAAAATTACATTAGCAATTACACTGATAGGAAAAGTTGGCAGGTAATGTGCTGCTTATTCACGCGCGTCTGGATTATCTAATGGTGGGGAGCTAAATATGGGAACGCAGGGAACAGGGATGCAGGGACACAGGGGAACACTTTTCATTTCGTCTCTGTTTCTGTGTGTGTGTGTGTGTGTGTGTGTGTGTGTGTGTGTGTGTGTGTGTGTGTGTGTGTCTGTGTGTCTCTCTGTATCTCTCTGTCTCTGCTTCTCTCTCTCTCTCTCTCTCTCTCTCTCTCTCTCTCTCTCTCTCTCTCTCTCTCTCTCTCTCTCTCTCTCTCTCTCTCTCTCTCTCTCTCTCTCTCTCTCTCTCTCTCTCTCTCTCTCTCCTCTCTCCACCACGTTCATCCTCATTCCATCCATCCTCCTCCTCCTCCTCCTCCTCCTCCTCCTCCTCCTCCTCCTCCTCCTCCTCCTCCTCTCTTGCGTCCTTGTCCTCTTCTTACTCCTGCTCCGCCACCACCACCACCATCACCACCACCACCACCACCACCACCACCATTCTTAGAGAGAGAGAGAGAGAGAGAGAGAGAGAGAGAGAGAGAGAGAGAGAGGGCTAGTGAAAACTCTCTCTCTCTCTCTCTCTCTCTCTCTCTCTCTCTCTCTCTCTCTCTCTCTCTCTCTCTCTCTCTCTCTGTCTCTCCCCTTCTGCTTTCCTTTGTCTACCATCCTCGCCTGGCCTTCGCTATCCTGCACTCTTCTCACCCACGCACTGCCTCTGCATCTGTCACTCCCTTGTCTTAACCTCAGAGCCGCCGAACATACCTCGGTCTCGCCTGCACCACGAATTACGACGATATTCAGAAAAGTAGTACTCTCCTCTATTATTTTCTAAGGTCACAGAGATGATTAGCCGGGGGGTTTCTCAAGAGTGCTTCTCCTGTTTGTTGTGTAGAAATCTTGTTCGTCTCTTATGGAAATTATGATTAAAATAGTCTTGAAATTATCCAGTGTTGCTTTTGAAAGTAGAAGAGTTACTGAAACCTCTTCACTTCTATATATTTGAAGTTTTACGTGGGTTTAGTGCGTTTTTTACGTTTCAAGTGATAAACCGTATTTGTGCATTGCTAAAAGAATAAACAATCTTGCGAAACCAGCTAATCATATCTGTGGTTTCTGAAAATAGTCTTGGTTATCAAAACAGCAAAGGTGTTTCTGATTACTATCCCCAAAAGACACTAGCCCTGACAGGAACCCCGGGCATGAGAGATTACTACAGTTTAAGGTTTGAGTTTATAGTACAGGGTTATAATACAGAGGAATAACCACGCGAGGGTTTTAGTGATTTATTTATGTATTTATTTGTGGGTTTGTGTGTAAGTGAGAGTGTTCTGTGATGTATTAAAGGTGTCTGACTGGTAGGTATGTTGTGTTTTTTGGGTTATTGTGTGAAAGAGTGGAGGCGTAGGGCATTAATTTTCTCTCTCTCTCTCTCTCTCTCTCTCTCTCTCTCTCTCTCTCTCTCTCTCTCTCTCTCTCTCTCTCTCTCTCTCTCTCTCTCTCTCTCTCTCTCTCTCTCTCTCTCTCTCTCTCTCTCTCTCTCTCTCTCTCTCTCTCTCTCTCTCTCTCTCTCTCTCTCTCTCTCTCTCTCTCTCTCTCTCTCTCTCTCTCTCTCTCTCTCTCTCTCGTGTTATTGCCGTCATAACTTTAAGCAATAATATATAAGGATTAAGACTTCACACCTCGTCGTGGAGTTGATGGGAGTCACGAGCATCAGCCTGTAGGTCAAAGAGATACTGCCAGCCACACGGGCGTAGATCATAATGATAATCCTCAAAGCTTTTTACCATTACCTGACTTAACCTTGTTGTTTTGATGTGGTTTATGTGATTTTATTCTTATTGTTTGCTGTATATTCTACGTTTCATAGTAGTGTACCATGACGTGTTTCCATTCTGGTTACTATTTGGTGATTTTATACAGCTTCAAAAACTTATATGGGGATTAAAATAGTGAAGACTGTGGCCATTATTCTTCCAACCTTCATAAACGTTTTCTAATGTCAATAAAATGGTCTAATCGTATACAAATCTCAAGGTGAAAATGTGTCCCACTATTGAGGCGGTTAAGTAGTTTAGTAAATGTTGTTCAGCTTTGGTTTAATGGTGCTTGAATGACTGGCGTTCGTGTCGCCTCCGTAACTTAAGTCATTTTGGCATCGAGTATTAAAACTGTGTAGAAATAATAGAAGTGTTATGTTGAGAGGTAAAAGTAACAAAACTGAGATCGGGTTCAAATTTCAGCGTTCAGCCTTGGTTTCATTGTGGTGAAGTGACGTAACTGAAGTCATTTGGCGTTGAATATCAAAATTGTATAGAAATAATAGAAATGTTATGTTGAAAGGTAAAGGTAAGAAAAATAAGATCGGGTTCAAATTTCAGCAAACAGGTGTACACGTGGCAGTCCTGTGTCAAGCATGCCTAGTCAATTCTATCGTGTAAAGTCATGTATGTGGGAAGGAAGTGCATATGGCAGCTCTTTTATTTTTTCATTTTCTCGTTTTTCCTTTTTCGCATATCAAACAAGTTAAAAGCACAAAAAAGAATGAAATCAGAATGTCATGTCTGCAATGCCACGCCCTCCCTCTTTTTTTTTTTTTTTCTCTCTCTCTCTCAAAAAAAGTTGACATTTTACCCAAACGACACAAAACCTCATATTTCAAACCAGTTCAGTCATTAACAGCGACACCACACAGTATCAAACCACTAACTGCCACGCACAGTACACAAATATATCAGCTAGGGTATTTATTTTTATTTTGGCCGAGGGTGCGTGAGTGGGAGGGAGGTGGCGGAGAAGCAGGTAAGTGTTAAACCAGCTGATTATCATTACTCGCTGGTCTGAAACACTACTGATAAGGCCAAACTGTTGCTTTACTCCCATCACGCTTAGATATGAATGCTGAGTAGTCGAAATTAAAGGCTGCTACTGACCAGTCAATTATAATTCATTAGCTAATTATTACAACATCGTGAATAGATATATTTTTCTATGTGGCAGAGCTAAGTGATAATGTTGTAGTATTTTTATTCATTAATTTTGTAATGAGGCAATGATTGGAAAAATTTGATGATAACGTTGTAGTGTTTTTTTTAATCTATTTATCTTTTTATTTATTTATATAATGTGCCCAGTATCAGTAAATTCTAAATCTCTCTCTTTCTCCTTCCCTTCCTCCCTCCTCTCTCTCCACCCATCAATATATGTGCGTGTATATAAACGTATTTTCACACACTTACTCTTAATACATGTACAGTCGACACAAACAAAAACACAGGAAAGACCACCGTACCCAAACCAACTCTTACCATACCAGTCCCTTCACCACACCACCACTACCATGTGTCTCGGTATCCATCTCTGTATCCCCAGCTTTTCCTTCTTTTGCAGTCATTTCTCTCCCGCCTTTTCCTTCCTTCCTCGTTCCTTTTCCCTTCTCTTCTTTCTCTTCCTCTCTCTTTCACCCTTTCTCTCTCTTTCTGGCTGGTATGTATATTTCTCCATGCAAATGAGGCGGTGCGGCTGGGGTGCCCTCCAGTACCAGAAGTATTATTATTATCTTGTGAAAGAGAGCGCCAGCCGAAGAAATAAAATAAACGCTAGCGACCAGAGAGAGAGAGAGAGAGAGAGAGAGAGAGAGAGAGAGAGAGAGAGAGAGAGAGAGAGAGAGAGAGGGAAGGTGAGTGGGTGAATGAGTCGAGATGCACGTGGTGGTGAATTTATATGAAGAACAAGTGAAACAACGAGACAGAGAGAGAGAGAGAGAGAGAGAGAGAGAGAGAGAGAGAGAGAGAGAGAGAGAGAGAGAGAGAGAGAGAGAGAGAGAGAGAGAGAGAGAGAGAGAGAGAGAGAGAGAGAGAGAGAGAGAGAGAGAGAGAGAGAGAGAGAGACCAAGAATTCTAAAGGGTGTCACACTAATAATGAATAAAAACGACGAGAAGGAAAAAGAAAAAAAAGTGACACAAATATAAATACCAGAGAGAGAGAGAGAGAGAGAGAGAGAGAGAGAGAGAGAGAGAGATGAAAGAGGGAGAGAAAGGTAATCACAGATCCCTTCCCCCCATCAGAGGATCTTGATTTCTGGTGAAGACGAATTCTGATGAGATGGTCCTCTGAAGCATGAGAGAGAGAGAGAGAGAGAGAGAGAGAGAGAGAGAGAGAGAGAGAGAGAGAGAGAGAGAGAGAGAGACAGAAAACATAGATTAAACAAAAACAGAGTAAAAAAAGTAAATTCTCACAACATAAACCTAGAGAAGAGACACCACCATCAGAGAGAGAGAGAGAGAGAGAGAGAGAGAGAGAGAGAGAGAGAGAGAGAGAGAGTTAGGTAAGGCAGGTACAGCAGTGAAGAGGTAGGTAGAGGAAAGGGTGATACCAATGAAACTGTCTGTTGGAGTTGTCTTATCAGGAGTTGATGGGGGAGATAGAGTGGGGGAGAGAAATGGGCTGATAAATTACGAGGAGCTAGAGACGCGAGGCAGCAGAGAAAGACAGGAGGAGGAGGAGATGGAAGGGGAGGAAGGAAGAAGGAGGAGGAGGAGGAGGAGGAGGAGCAGTACTAGGTGATGGAGGAGTCGGAAGTAGATTGTAGAGAGGAAGAAGGGAGAAGACGATAACTGGAGGAAGAATATTGTAGGAGAGAGGGAGGAGAGATAGGAGGAAGAAATTGTAAGGAAGCAAGAGATGAAGAATAGGTAGAAAGATGAACTGCTGGGGAGGAGGAGGAGGAAGAGAAGAAGGAAAAAGAAGAAGAGTAGGAAGAAGTAAGATGTAGAAAGACTAAAAATGGAGAAAGATGAAGAGAACTAAAGATAAGTACATATTATGACAGAAGAGAAGAAGTTATATGAAGGAAAGCACTGGTATATATATAACACACACACACACACACACACACACACACACACAGACCAGCGAGTTCCAAGCCACACGAGAGTCAAGCTTGAGTGAGTGAGAAAAGGAATCCAAGATGTAACTTCGCCATCCTCCGCGTCTTCCTTCTGCCTCCTGCCCATCCCTTGCCTCAATATTTTTCCGTATACATATCTCAACTCCTGTGTTATTATTATTATTATTATTATTATTACCTTGCCTATCATTGGAATGTTGGATTAAGTGTACGGTGTCTCTTTGGTATTGGGAATTAGGTCAGAAGTTAATCAAGGTCTTCAGTTGTGATTATGCTCTTTTGTTGCTGTGTTCTGATTGGCTGGCAGTGATTATGTGAAGCTTTAAGACTGTCTGTTTCTGTGTTTATTAGTTGTTCTTTTTGGTCTGTTTCTGTTGGTTTATTCAGTCTGTTTCTGTTGGTTTATTCAGTCTGTTTCTGTTGGTTTATTCCGTCTGTTTCTGTTAGTTTATTCAGTCTGTTTCTGTTGGTTTATTCAGTCTGTTTCTGTTGGTTTATTCAGTCTGTTTCTCTTGGTTTATTCAGTCTGTTTCTGTTGGTTTATTCAGTCTGTTTCTGTTGGTTTATTCAGTCTGTTTCTCTTGGTGTATTCAGTCTGTTTCTGTTGGTGTATTCAGTCTGTTTCTGTTGGTTTATTCAGTCTGTTTCTCTTGGTGTATTCAGTCTGTTTCTGTTAGTTTATTCAGTCTGTTTCTGTTGGTTTATTCCGTCTGTTTCTCTTGGTGTATTCAGTTTGTTTCTGTTGGTTTATTCAGTCTGTTTCTGTTGGTGTATTCAGTCTGTTTCTGTTGGTTTATTCAGTCTGTTTCTCTTGGTGTATTCAGTCTGTTTCTGTTGGTGTATTCAGTCTGTTTCTCTTGGTGTATTCAGTCTGTTTCTGTTGGTGTATTCAGTCTGTTTCTGTTGGTGTATTCAGTCTGTTTCTGTTGGTGTATTCGTTCTGTTTCTGTGTTTATTTGTTGGTTTATTCTGTTTACTATTTTTTGTAAGGGTGATTCGAGGATCAAAGTATTTTTTTGTATTAGGTTTTTCCATTTTTCTTCTATTCCATGCATGCATTCATTAATTCATTCTTTATTTCTTTCCTTCTTTCTTTTTTGTTTTATTAATTAAGTCATATATACATTCATTCATGCTTTTGTTTCTGTTTTATTCTCATTTTCTTTCCTTCTTTCAGTTCTATCAATGCACAGTGGAACCATGCGTGCTTTGGGGTCCGAGGGGTCTCCAAGTGCACAGATTCGAATCCTGTCCACGGTCTGAGTGTAGGTTGGGCTTCCTCACTCGGGGCAACGGTTTCCTAGCGGATGGGCTTTGAGATAGGAGATGACCCCCAAAAAAGTACCTCTTTTAGCCCATAAATTCCCGTGAAAAGCCCATGCTATAAAAAAAGTTTCTATTTATATCTTATCATACACTAGACACCATTCACTTCAGTTGCACTTACTCGGGTGATGATTTTCCACTTCAGTTAATCACACACGTACTTTAAATATCCATACCACTATCAACACACAACACTCACCTCCTATATGGATAAACAAAATCTTTCGTAAATATAAAAATCAGCTTTTCAGGTCCTCATACTAACCCTCCCAGCGTTTATACAGCTTATTGCCTTGAACCTGAGCTCCACGACGCTTTTACTTTCCATCAAGGCCTCACGTCCAAAGAGATAACCACTATTCACTCCCCTTACTCGTACGCCGCTGCCTCTTATCCCTCCATAGGCTTTGTATGTAACGCGGCCATTCACTCGCTTTACACATATCTCGGCTTGCCACTCCGCCTCTCCGCCACGCTGCTACTCCGCCACTCTCGCAGAAAACCTTTGAAGCCTGTAGACTGGCTTTGAAGGGCCGCGGGTGGAGTGGCTGTGCTCAGGTGTACGAGAGAGGAAGGCTCGCTTATAACTCGGCGTCTTATGATGAGTTACAGATGTAATTAGTCATAAGGAAGGAGGCTTTGATGTAATAAAATACGCTACTTTCTTCTTTCAAGCCAGGGAAGGGAGGGAGGAAACTGTTTATGTGTGTGTGTGTGTGTGTGTGTGTGTGTGTGTGTGTGTGTGTGTGTGTGTGTGTGTGTGTGTGTGGGTAGGTGTGGGTGTGGAATTTTTAGTAGAACAGGTTTTTCTTTGGTGTGGCGCATGAATTTTTGATCTAATAGAGTAATAGAGTACCTGGTGGAGTTTATATTTTGTTTCACTCTACTTCTGAAAACAGTGAGCGGGTGCAGAGTTCCACATTTGGTGAGAGAGAGAGTCTGTGCGTTGTGGTAAGAGTAGATAGATAGGGAGGGTTTGAGAATGTGTGTTGTGGTAAGAGTAGATAGATAGGGAGGGTTTGAGAGAGTGCGTTGTGGTAAGAGTGGATAGATAAGGAGGGTTTGAGGATGTGTGCGTTGTGGTAAGAGTAGATAGATGGGGAGGGTTTGAGGATGTGTGTGTTGTGGTAAGAGTAGATACATGGAGGGTTTGATTTAATGAAACACCTCCTCTTCTTTGATATGGCAAATAAGAAATCCATTTTTTGTTCTGTCTTTGTCTCTTGTCTCTTCCTCTTTTCTTCCTTCTAATTAGCACTGCGTGGGTGTGGCATCTTCAGCTCATATGAAAGTATGTCTTTGTAGTGTTAGGAAGTGTTATCTTCTCCAATATAGTAGGCCTAGATGAAAAGAAAAATCCGGGTTATTCTTTTTTAACATTGCGGATGATTGCTGTTCTTTAAGTAGTTTGTGAAGATATTGTTTGGTTGGTCAGAGGATTTTAACCCCTTCCATATTCATTCTGCTTACTATCTGGTGATTTTATGCAGCTTCAGAAACTCATGTGAGAGATTTAAAATAGTGAAGACTGGCAATTAATTTCCATAGACCATGTCAATGAAATGGTCTAATCGTACACAAATCTCAAGGTAAAAGTGTGTCCCAGTACTGAAGGACTTAATGCAGTATAGTATAATACAATAAGTCTGAAAGTAATACAGTTTCCTTATAAATAATAAATGAATACAATCAGCCCTTCTCTTCCTCCTTTTTCCTTCTCCTCCTCCTCTTCCTCTTCCTCGTCCTCGTCATCCTCCTCCTCCTCCTCCTCCTCCTCCTCCTCCTCCTCCTCCTCCTCCTCCTCCTCCTCCTCCTCTATTCTTATTCAAGCTTGAGGAATTCTTTGTATTGACGGAGAGATAAAAATGAAAAGAATTATTTTTTTACCTTTTTTTGTATCCCTTTCTCCTCCTCCTCCTCCTCCTCCTCCTCCTCCTCCTCCTCCTCCTCCTCCTTCTCCTCCTCCTCGTTCTAATCATCATCATCACCTCCCACTTCCTCTATCACGAAATGGACTATATGAAAACAAAACAAGGAATGCGAATAAAGAAAACAACATACGTGGGTTAGGACTGTCGTAATATACAACCCTCCCTTACTCTCACTAATAAATGTGTTTGATTAGACTACACGTGTCTCGCCCACTTGATAACCTTATTTTTCTTCCTCCTGGCGGCGCGAGGGAAACCAACCACCCAGCCAGCCAGCCAGCCAACCAACCAACCAACCAAGGTCCTGGGAGTAAATAAACGCTCAAGGGAAAAATGCTCTGTATGCGATGCTCCATAAAGAAAAGTATAAGAGAGAGAGAGTAAGGCTTAAGACTCGAGGTTCACATTGGAGATTTAAAGGGTCGAGAGAGAGAGAGAGAGAGAGAGAGAGAGAGAGAGAGAGAGAGAGAGAGAGAGAGAGAGAGAGAGATACACTTACACGTACATGAACAAATAAAAAGAAAATAAATAAAGTCCTGCTTCTCTCTTTCTTCCTCCTCTTCCTCCTCCTCGTCTGTGTTACGCCGCGTGGAGTGTTTGCCAATACCGGAACCAAATAATGTGAGACGGGAAAAGAACATTCATGAATTGCATTCGAAGGAAAAGGAAGTGGTGAACGGAAACAACGATATTCAACTCTCTCTCTCTCTCTCTCTCTCTCTCTCTCTCTCTCTCTCTCTCTCTCTCTCTCTCTCTCTCTCTCTCTCTCTCTCTCTCTCTCTCTCTCTCTCTCTCTCTCTCTCTCTCTCTCTCCGAAAAAGTGTTCCTTAGTGTTTCCAAGCCCATCCCTTTGCTCAAACGAAGCACCGGGAGCAGAAGTAATGTATGGGAACAGATGGAAGTTAGTGATGGTGGCGAGATGGGATTGGATTGCTCAGGCGTGTTCAGACTTGCTTAGACCTTTACAACAGTGGGCCTTTAAACTATTCACCGTCGTAGCTTCTTCCTGGAACGTGTGAGGGTGGTGTGGTGTGTGTCTAGATTAAGAATATTTTGATTACAATGAGAGAAAGAATGGTTTAGTGATTTAATTCATTCCTTGAAGTTAACATGTGGATCTATTTAGGTTTAAGATTACTGGAAGGAAGTTATAAAGTTACGAGGATGGTGTGGTGGGAGTCTAGATTAAGTATATATTGAGTACACTGAGAGAAAGAATGATTTAGTGATTAATTTCATTCCTTGTGGTTATATTTAGGTTCAGGATTACTGGATGGAAGTTATAAAGTTACGAGGATGATGTGGTGGGAGTCTAGATTAAGTATATATTGATTACACTGAGAGAAAGAATGATTTAGTGATTTAGTTCATTCCTTATAGTTAGCCTGTGTTTTTATTTTGGCGGTCCAGCGAGAGGGTCACTTTGGGACGTCTAAGAGAGAGGTGGACAGGAGGAGTGAGTGAGTGAATGAATGAGTGAATGTAAGTAATGCAAATGAGGACGTGGATTACGAGGGAAGAGTTCAAGGATGAGGAAGTAATAAAGTTATGATTTTGTGGTAAATTTCATAATATCTTTGGCTTTACTTAATTTTCATATCCCTTATTTTATGTATGACTTCTGTGTCTTTACCTGAAGCTTAATGAAATAAATGGTTTGATGGATGAAGTGTGATTTTGAAATGCATCATTGAGTAATTGTCCAAACCAGACCTTTCAGTGGCTGTGTTTGTAGTTTTTGTCGAGTGAAATGATCGGTAATTGCCCAAATGAGGTAATAATTGCCATTGCGTCATTGTTTAGTGGTGAAAAGATTAATTAAGGCTATGTCTTCTATTGCGCTCTATTCATTTGCTTTATTTGATTACTTATTTATTTATTTCATTGTTATATATATTTTTGATAGAAGAAACAGCAGCTTTATTTTCTTTGACTTATTCATTTCTTTTTCTTTTGTCTTTGAATTTTCCTCCCGTGTGCATCGAAAGAGGAAGAGAAAAACGCGCTTCTCTGTCTCTTTGCTCACAGGTTTTAATGGCTTATGAATCACTTGTCTGTATTGTGACAAGTGTTATTTATCAAAATCATGACTTTATAGTAAGAATTTATTATAGGAAAAGGTACGTTATCATTATTAAGTATTTATTTCAACTCTTCCACTGCCACACATTAGTTTTCTCATAATATCTTTAAATTTTGTACCATAGTCAGCCTTATAAATGGTCAACATGCCTACAAAAGACTAAATTAACCTTTTTATTCTTCATTTTCTCCCATCAAATATTTTTCTTCTCTTTTTACAGTACTCTGATCATATCTTGAAATTTTATACCATAGTCAGTCTTATAAATGGTTAACATGCCTATAAAACGATAAATTAGCCTCTTATTCATTTTTTTTTCCCATATAATATTTTTCTTCTTATTATTTACAGTACTTGGAAGACCCAACCAACTTCAGTAAGGACGACCACAGCAGTAGATGATGTAAGTGTTAGAGCTATGAAGTGCATGTTGCTTTAGTGCGGCGCATTAAGCCAAAGAGTATTCCAGAGAGTGAATCCCTCCCTCTCCAATTTGCTTTCGTGCCAGCAGTGCAGAATACGAGAAAAGGAGGAAGAAGATGGAAAAAAGTGAGAAGGAACATGCAAAACTTTGTGTATGACATTGAAAACTTCCAATGAAACCCTTAATTTTGCTGAGTGGGAACACGGCCGCGGTGAGAGGAATGTGGCGGAGTTGTGAGAGTTGACGAGCGAGAGACAGAAAGAAAGAAAGCGAAAGAGAGAGAAAAAAGGGAGAAAAAAGAGAGAGAATATACAAGTGATGTGAAAATTCCTTATCTTTCCACACCTCAAAGAAATGCATCTCAGCTTCCTTCTCCCTCCCTCACTCACTCACTCACTCACTCACTCACTCACTCACTCACTCTCACTCTCACTCTCACTCTCACTCTCACTCTCTCTCTCTCTCTCTCTCTCTCTCTCTCTCTCTCTCTCTCTCTCTCTCTCTCTCTCTCTCCCACACACACACACACACACACACACACACACACACACACACACACACACACACACACACACACACACACACACACACACACACACACACACACACACACACACACACACACACACACACACACACACACACACACTCATTCATTCATCCACACATTCACTCACCACACTCTCTTTCATCAGTACACACACTCACCTCACTCACACGCCTCTTCGTAAAATTTAACCCTCTCTCTTTCACTCCATACCCTGACCATACACAACTATCCAATCCCTGTTTACTGATAAATCGTTATCACTCACGTAGACAACCCCTTCACCCCTTCACACCTTCACACCTCTACACCCTTCAAAAGTATCAATACACTTTCTCCCCTTCCCCTCATCTCATCTCGGCTTTCAATGTTACGTTTCCCCCTCATTAAAACGAATAATTTAACAACGCTTCGAAATGTTTTTAAAAAGGATCATACACCTCTCTTTCTCTCTTTCTCTCTCGTCTTTCTCTCTTTTTCATTCTTTTCTCTATGTTCCCTTCCCTCTCTCGCTTCCAAGTGTTTTTGTTTCCCGCCATCTTGTGTCTGTGCCCTTCCTTCCCCTCGCTGGAGAGACAAGGCACCTGGAGCAACGTAGTCTACTTACACTATATAATACCTATGATAAATGTAGTGTTCCGGCTTTCTCTCTCTCTCTCTCTCTCTCTCTCTCTCTCTCTCTCTCTCTCTCTCTCTCTCTCTCTCTCTCTCTCTCTCTCTCTCTCTCTCTCTCTCTCTCTCTTCTCTCTTTGTCTCTCTCTCTCTCTCTCTCTCTCTCTCTCTCTCTCTCTCTCTCTCTCTCTTCACTTTTTGTCAGACTGTGTCCTTATTTTTTGTATTTGTCTATTTGATTTATTTATTCATCTGTCTGTCTGTCCGTATGTCTGTCTGCTTCTTTGTCTATCTATCTATCTATCTATCTATCTGTTTGTCTATCTGTCTATCTGTCTATCTGTCTATCTGTCTATCTTTTCTTTTATATTCAGTGTAAGATTTTTTTTTTTCATTTTATCTTATTTTTCTTATCTGAGTTTCTTCATTGAGTATCTTACCATGCTCTTTCCTCAGTGAGTCATCTCCTCCTCCTCCTCCTCCTCCTCCTCCTCCTCCTCCTCCTCCTCCTCCTCCTCCTCCTCCTCCTCCTCCTCCTCCTCCTCAGAGAGTTTCCTCTTACTCTTACTTTTCCTCGTCCCCCTAAGCAGGCCGCTAAGGGACCTTTACTTCAAGACGACCACATTCACCTCTCTCTCTCTCTCTCTCTCTCTCTCTCTCTCTCTCTCTCTCTCTCTCTCTCTCTCTCTCTCTCTCTCTCTCTCTCTCTCTCTCTCTCTCTCTCTCTCTCTCTCTCTCTCTCTCTCTCTCTCTCTCTCTCTCTCCCCAACTTCCTCCTTTATCACCTCTTTTTCTCAGTTAGTAGCCCTCCTCTCTCTCTCTCTCTCTCTCTCTCTCTCTCTCTCTCTCTCTCTCTCTCTCTCTCTCTCTCTCTCTCTCTCTCTCTCTCTCTCTCTCTCTCTCTCTCTCTCTCTCTCTCTCTCTCTCTCTCTCTCTCTCTCTCTCTCTCTCTCTCTCTCTCTCTCTCTCTCTCTCTCTCTCTCTCTCTCTCTCTCTCTCTCTCTCTCTCTCTCTCTCTCTCTCTCTCTCTCTCTCTCTCTCACTCTTTTCGTCTCCCTCCCTCTCTTCTCTTCCCTCTCGTAGCCTGTGTTTCCTTCGCTACCTAGTATCTCCCTTCACATACTTCCCTCCTCCCATTTATCGGTTGGAGACAAAATGTGGAGGGAGAAAAATACCCTCAGGAGAGAAGAAGGAGGAGGAGGAGGAGGAGGAGGAGGAGGAGGAGGAGGAGGAGGAGGAGGAGGAGGAGGAGGAGGAGGAGGAGGAGGAGGAGGAGGAGGAGGAGGAGGTGGAGGAGGAGGAGTGAGAGAGTGAATATGTGACGAGCGGCAAAGTATATTTTTGAAGAGACAAGTTATAAAAAGGAGCTTAAAAGGTAGAAGAGAGAGAGAGAGAGAGAGAGAGAGAGAGAGAGAGAGAGAGAGAGAGAGAGAGTGGAATGAAAGCATAGTTGTGAGTGTGGAATGCTTCAAGAGTGGATGAGTGGAGTTTTAATTGCTAGAATAGAAGATAAGTTATAAAAGAAGAGCTGAAGAGGAGACAGACTGGAGGTGGAGTGAGGGAGAGAGTGGAACAGTGGCATAGCTAATAGTGGAAGAGTGGAGTTGTTGTGATGTGGAGTGGAGTTCGTAGTGGAGTTAGTGGTGGAGTAGTGGAGGTACAGGGAAGTGGATGCTTTACGAGAGACACTGGAGCGCTTGAGAGTAGGGAAGTAAGGTTTCTTGAAAGTCAGAAGGAAGAGGAGGAAAGCTTTTAGTACTAGAGTAAGGGAAGCTTATATTAAGAGCAAAGTTCCCAGCATTAGGTAAAGAAGCAGAGACTTTTTCCTCCCTTCATCCTCCCCTTCTCATCTTCATTTTCACTCTCACAAGCCGCCCCCTTCTACTGTTAGCATTTTTTCTCCCTTCCTTCGTCTCTTCTCCCTCAATTCTTGCATGTAAAAGTAAAGTTCCCAGCATTAGGTAAAGAAGCAGAGACGTTTTTTCCCTCCCTTCATCCTCCCTTCCTCATCTTCATTCTCACTCTCACAAGCCACCTTCTCCTACTGTTAGCATTTTTTCTCCCTTCCTTCGTCTCTTCTCCCTCAATTCTTGCATGTTGTAACTCTCTTTCCTTCGTCACACCTCGTCCTGTCCCCTCATCGAGCACTCCTCACTGAAGACATTCTTTAACCTCTTCAGTACTGGGACGCATTTCTACCATGGATTTTTTGGGTGTGATTAGACGATTTGTACTTGCATTAGGAAGGATCTATGGAGGTCGAAAGATTAATGGCTGGAGTCTTTGCCATTCTAATTCCCACATAAGTTTTTGAAGCTGTTTAAATTCGCTA
>NC_059292.1:37954042-37966542 GCF_017591435.1 Portunus trituberculatus
AAGGTTTTGACAGATTAATAGCAGCGGTGGGCGTGCTCCCCTGAACATGTTGGCGGCTGCTCTTCACATGATATCACTGACACCAAACTACATAGACTTTTTTTTGTCAACCTGACGTCAAACACTGCACTACATTTTATATTTTTGTTGGTTGTACACTGAGGTAGTCGTAGAATTGTCCTGTGCTTTCAGTCTGAGTACGAGTCCAAATAGTACGGCAATATCTAACCGTAGTGCTAAATGATAATGTTCTTAAATGCGAGCACGCGCCCATGTTGAATAAGACCAAATTTTTTGTTATTATTATTGTTGTTATTATTGTTATTATTGTTGTTATTGTTATTATTATTATTATTATTATTATTATTATTATTATTATTATTATTATTATTATTATTATTATTATTATTATTATTATTATTATTATTATTGCTGTTATTATTATTATTATTATTATTATTATTATTATTATTATTATTATTATTATTATTATTATTATTATTATTATTATTATTATTATTATTATTATTATTATTATTATTATTATTATTATTATTATTATTATTATTATTATTATTATCATTATTATTATTACTACTACTACTACTACTACTACTACTACTACTACTACTACTACTACTGCCACCACCATCACTGCTACTGCTACTGCTACTACTGCTACTACTACTGCTACTGCTGCTGCTACTGCTGCTGCTGCTGCTGCTGCTGCTGCTGCTGCTGCTGCTGCTGCTGCCACCACCACCACCACTGCTGCTGCTGCTGCTGCTGCTGCTGCTGCTGCTGCTGCTGCTGCTGCTGCTGCTGCTGCTGCTGCTGCTGCTGCTGCTGCTGCTGCTGCTGCTACTGCTGCTGCTGCTAAACAACTATGGGTTCATTTTACTGACATATTTTTAACAGCATAGTGTGTGTGTGTGTGTGTGTGTGTGTGTGTGTGTGTGTGTGTGTGTGTGTGTGTGTGTGTGTGTGTGTGTGTGTGTGTGTGTGTGTGTTTCATCGTAATACAGATGATGAAACTCTTCAATACTAGTGGTCTATATATAGCAGAGTAGGGTACCCGTTAACCTATCATTGATGCCTCATCCCCCCACGAACTGACAGCGACCAATGGAATGGGAACGAGAGGAGGGACGAGACGAGGACGAGAAGAGGATGAGAGGACGAGATGAGGACGAGAAGAGGACAAGAGAATAAGAAGAGGATGAGAAAGACAAGGATGAAAATAATGAAAAGGAAAAAGAGACACATGAGAGAGAGAGAGAGAGAGAGAGAGAGAGAGAGAGAGAGAGAGAGGGAGAGGGAGGGGAGGTAGCAGATAATGTAAAACTATAAGAAGGAAGAGTGATGTAATGCAAGAAAGAGAGCGACATGAAGGGAACGTAAGATGAAAGCTCCCTCATCATCTCTTCGTCTTCACTAATTAGCTCTCAATCGGCTTCAGCTTATGCCTCCCCCTCAACACCCCCCTCCCCCTCCTCCTCCCCTGTGTCCTGGTTCTCATTTCTCGCTGTCCTGCACTCGTCCTATCGGCTCTTTGCTCCTCTCCTTTGCTCCTTATCATGGCCGCCCCACCAGTCTTGTCTTGTCCTCCTTTGCTAATACTAACCTAGCTTTCCCCATCCTTACCTTTCTAATGCCTTGACTCTTACGGCCATATTCTGAAACACTTGTGCTCGTATCTCCACTACATTGAAAAGGCTCTGGTTAGATACGTGTTTTTTAAAGGTGTTTTTTACGGTTCTCGTGACAGATTAGCAAGGTTTTTATTTTTATTAACATGAGAAGCGCTTTTAAGAACCTTGAGAGCCTGGCTTATCATCTTTGTCGTCTTTTGAAATAGTCGTGGTGAAAGAGCAAAAGCGTTTCTGAATACGGGATTTACTCTTTCTTCTCTATACTATACGTCACTGTTCCATCAGTCTCCTCTTCTTCCTTCATATATGTCAGCACTAACCTACCTTCATCCCTCGTCACCTCACTGATGTCCACACTGTTACTCCTTTACCGGATAAACGACTCCACTGGCTGTGCTGTGGCTCGTCGTCGTCGTGGTATTGGTCTGGTCTGTCATGCCTCAAGACGGTTTATTCTGGTCCGGGGCGCGGCATTGTATTGTGCTGGGCAAGTCTTTCGATTTTCATGTGCAGGTTATTTGTTTGATGTGCAATCTGTTTTTTTTTTTTTTCTTCCTCTTTCTAGTTTTTTTTTTCTCTTCTCTTCAAGGACAAACTTGAATTCCTAAAGTGCTGTGTAATTCCTTGAGGATAATTATTTCATACAGTTCCTATTGTGTTGGGAGCCTCGGATTGGATGCAAGTGGGGAAAAGAATATGCAGTTTCCTCGTCTTTGGGCCAGTGTCACCTGTTTCCAGGCGGGACTGAGGCAAGTTTGAGTCTGTATGGACATATTTGTGGTTTCCTCCTCTTCTTGCTGCAGGACGGCCCTCCGATGGTGCGAGGACAGTTTCAGTACCAGTGGGAGATGGTGGAGGGTGTTACTAGGGCAGTCTGGTGCTTGGTCTGGGTAACTTGGGGGAGTCTCAGCAGTGGATGTCCGTTCCCCGCACCGCCATCTCGCCGCCTCCCCACACGACCCTCGCCTCTGAAAACGAGGCTCCGGATGGATTTCCAATAACCAGGGTGGAGCAGCACCATCCATATGTATTGTGGCTCTCAGCACCACACCCTGCCTGCTGTCCGTTTACCTGCTGCCTGCCTGTCTGCCTGCCTGCCTTTCGCCTTGCCTGCCTGACTGTTTCCTGCTTGGTATCGTCCATCCTGATCTTCGCTTTCACGCCTGCTACCCACTGTTGTTATATGGCCGCTTGATGACCTATATTTTACCTGCCTACCTGCCTGCCTACCTGCCTGCCTGCCTGCCTGCCTTTCCGCCTTTGTACGTGTTTTCCTTGCTTTTCTTCCGCCTGTTCGTCTTTTCGCTTGAACACTCACTTGGGCGTTGTCTGCCGCCTCGCCTGCCTGTCTCTTCCCGTGTATTATAAATGAATTGTTATGCGTTTTGTTTGTCTATGTACTCTTGCCGTCCTCCTGCCTAGCTCTGGACTTGCTGTCTTTTTGCTCGTTTGCTTTTGTCTTTCTCCTCGTGCTTTGCTGTTGTTGTTGTTGTCTGTGTTGTTGTTGTTGTTGTTGTTGTCTGCGTTGTTTAATGTTCGCCTCGCCTTTAATGACACGAATACCGCTTGCCTGTCTGCCTCTTTGCTTTGTTCCTCATGTCTTTCATACTTGTCTTACCTGTCTCACCTGCCTGGTGTCTGTCTGTCTGTCTGCCTGCCTGCCTGTATGCATGCACATTTCTCTTCCTGTCCGTTTCATCGCCTGTCTGTTATCCTGTCTCTATCTGTCGGCTGTCGATATGCCTGCTGTCTCCCTTCCTGTTTGCTTGTGCTCTCAGCAGTATCTCTTTTCTGTCTGCCCTTCCCTTCCGTGCCTGCCTGCCTGCCTGCCTGTCTGCATGCCTGCCTGCCTGACGTGTGCTTGCCTCTTGGCTTCTTGCCTCCTTGATTTTCTTCCCGCCAGAGTGTTGTCGTGCCTGCCTTCCCGCCTCTTTGTTGACTCCTGTGTCGCCCCACTCGTTGCCGCCCCCTTGTCCCTCCTGACGACCCTTCTGCCGCTGCTTGTGTGTTTTTCCCCGACAGGTCTCCTCCAACAGTCCCCCACTCTATCCGTCTCCCTCCTTCCCGCTGCTCAGGTCTCCCCTCTGTTGCCCTGCTGTCTACCTTCACCACTGCCCCCACATTGCATTTTTTCACTGTCACGACATGGACGCCACGTACTGCATCACTACCGCTGTGACTGTTCATGCTTCCTCTGTTGATGCTGCTTTGTTGTTGCTGCCATTACTACTTGACGGTTGGTATAATTACGTACTATTGCTGCCGCTAATGGGCTTAATTGCTGGGGTAGTTGCTGCGGTGCTTCTGTCGCTTGGATGTCTCTCTTATTGGATGTCGTTACCAGTACTGCTGACTATAGATGCCACGACCATGTTCCTGTTGGTATTTGTTTCTGCTGCTGTTACTGCCACTACTACTACTACTACTACTACTACTACTACTACTACTACTACTACTACTACTACTACTACTACTACTACTACTACTACTACTACTACTACTACTACTACTACTACTACTACTACTACTACTACTACTACTACCGTTACTGTCATGTTTACCCTCAGTACCGCCACCTTTCTTTGTACTACCACCACCAACACCGCCTTTGTCTCGGCTCACAACAGCTGTCATTCCATTCACCACTACAAGCACGACCCCTGACTGACGTTTCCACACACCACTACCACTACCACCACCGCCACCACCACCACAGAACACGACACACGCCGGGGAAACACAGACACCCTCACCACCAACCCTTCCTTCTTCATCCTTATTGTTCTTTATTCTCATCAATTACAAGAAGAGAGGGAAAAAAGGTGCAAAAGAGAGAGAGAGACATGTTAAGAGAAAATAATGAAGAAAAAGTAGCTACAATTATGAATATGGAAGAAATGCGGTTACAGGTTCAGTAAAGAAAAGAAAGCAATATAAAAGATTCAGGTACAGGTGTGACCCTCCAGAAAACACAGAAGAAACAGTTACAGTTAATACAAATATGAAAGAAATGAAAGAATAAAGTTACAGGGAAAAAGAAGGACAAAAATGAATATATACTAGAAAAAAAAAGACTTCACAAAAGCAAGGTGGAGAGAGAGAGAGAGAGAGAGAGAGAGAGAGAGAGAGAGAGAGAGAGAGAGAGAGAGAGAGAGAGAGAGAGAGAGAGAGAGAGAGAGAGAGAGAGAGAGAGAGAGAGAGAGAGAGAGAGAGAGAGAGAGAGAGAGAGAGAGAGAAAACGAATGCAAGGAAAGGAAAGCGACTTTTAACATCAAACAAGTGGCATTTCCTTCTGTTTTCTCTCTCTCTCTCTCTCTCTCTCTCTCTCTCTCTCTCTCTCTGTGTGTGTCTCGTCTGCCTGACACTCACAGAACAATACAGCAGCACGAGTTGGCAAAACCCCAGAAGTTGTTGCCGAATCTTGCTCTTTCACATATTAATGAAAGACAAACTGGCGGCGTGGCATATTTCAGCTTCAGTAGCTCCGGTTTGTGACTTCAGAAGGAACGCGTAGGAGGAAAGAAGAGGACGAGGAGGAGGAGGAGGAGGAGGAGGAGGAGGAGGAGGAGGAGGAGGAGGAGGAGGAGAAGGAGGAGGAGGAGGAGGAGGAACAGTAGGGAGGGAAGGAGTGTGGGAGAGAGAGAAAAAGAAGGGGGAGGCAGTGACAGTGTGAGTAATACAAGACCTCGGGAGGAGAGAAAGAAAAAGGAGGGAAGAGGGTCATTGCGGGAAGGGAGAAGAGATAAAGAGAGCAATAAAAGGCACGTTAAGGGAGATAGAAATTCAGAGGGGTAAATAAGACCAGAGAGAGAGAGAGAGAGAGAGAGAGATATTGGAAAAAAAGTGATTCTTCGTGTGTGTGTGTTGTGTTGCGTTAAAGTTCTATTCCAAATCCTACACAATATCTCGCACCCACGCTAATAATTCTAGTTCCTGTCCTGGAGGTGTTGGCAGAGTAACCTGTCTCCCTTGCGTCTAAGTTACTCCTTGGTCACAGCGGGAGTTCCTACCTGTGGTGTCTGGGAAGGAGAGACCGGGGGACGTTGAGCGCGGCTGAGAGTAGCGCCTCACCCCACCCATGCAGATTTCGTTCTCGAAGTATCCTACATTATGGATATTTTGTTCTAAGGACGTTTCTCTCTCTCTCTCTCTCTCTCTCTCTCTCTCTCTCTCTCTCTCTCTCTCTCTCCATTATGTTTATTTCATGTTTCTGTCTCGTGTTAAGAAATTTCCTCCACGTGATGTGATGCTTCTTATGCAAAAATGTTCTTTCTGGGATGTTTACGTTCAAAGATTTTCCTTCATAATATGTTGATGTCCACAGGTTTTCTTTGAGATGTTTTACGTCTTGGAATGTTTGTCCGCATGATGTTAACCCCTTCAGTACTGGGACACATTTATCCCATGAGATTTGTGATTGATAAGACCATTTTATTGACATTAGGAAGGGTCTATGGAGGTCAGAAGATTAATGGCCACAGTCTTCACTATTTTAATGCCCCACATGAGCTTGTGAAGCTGTATAATATCACCATAGAGTAAGCAAAATTAATATAGAAACACATCATGGTACTGAAGGGATTAATTGTCCAAAACCTTTCTCTCAATAGATCTGTCTGTCAAAAATTCCACTTATAATATTTGTCTCCTAAAATTTTTCAGCCATAAGATGTTTGTCCTTGCATTCTCGCATACAGAGTCTTTATACCCAAAATATTCACCCATAAGATGTTTATGACCAGATATTTTCGCTCAGTGCAAGTTTATTTTTATATCTCACAATATTTCCTTCACAACATGACTCCGTTTATAAAGGTTAGCCAACAAAACATTTTCATCCTACCGAAGTTCTATGCAAATGTTCCCGTGCCTAAAATTTCTCTTCATCAAACGTTCGTATCCCAAAGTTCCATCCACCATAATTCAGCGTTCAAAAATTATTCTATCCATCAAATTTTCGTATAAAAAAAAATTGTACCCGCTTTAAATGTTTCGATTCGTATCCCAAAATTCCATCCACGATATTTCAGTGTCCAAAAATTATTCTATCCTTCAAATTTTCCTATGAAAAAAATGTACCCACTTTAAGCATTTCGTATGTATAAATTCTGTCTACCAACTTTTCTATCTTAGCATTTCCGTCCATCACAAGTTTCGTATTCAGAAAATTTTCCCCGCAAGATAATTCTCCCCAAGACTTTTCTCGCCCTGGTTCTTTCGTGCGGAAGACGTACGTGCTCAAGTAATTTCCTGAACATAATGGCTCTTAGGCAAGACATTACTAGCTCAAAATGATTCATAAACATACCCCCCCACCACTCTCTCTCACTCTCTCTCTCTCTCTCTCTCTCTCTCTCTCTCTCTCTCTCTCTCTCTCTCTCTCTCTCTCTCTCTCTCTCTCTCTCTCTCTCTCTCTCTCTCTCTCTCTCTCTCTCTCTCTCTCTCTCTCTCTCTCTCTGTGTGTGTGTGTGTGTGTGTGTGTGTGTGTGTGTGTGTGTGTGTGTGTGTGTGTGTGTGTGTGTGTGTGTGTGTGTGTGTGTGTGTGTGTGTGTGTGTGTGTGTGTGTGTTTTCTCATTTCTCATAATGATTTCTGTTTGTGTTTACATTTTATTCTCCTTTTCTTGCATATTTTCTTCAAACTCTCTCTCTCTCTCTCTCTCTCTCTCTCTCTCTCTCTCTCTCTCTCTCTCTCTCTCTCTCTCTCTCTCTCTCTCTCTCTCTCTCTCTCTCTCTCTCTCTCTCTCTCTCTCTCTCTCTCTCTCTCTCTCTCTCTCTCTCTCTCTCTCTCTCTCTCTCTCTCTCTCTCTCTCTCTCTCTCTCTCTCTCTCTCTCTCTCTCTCTCTCTCTCTCTCTCTCTCTCTCTCTCTCTCTCTCTCTCTCTCTCTCTCTCCTCTCTCTCTCTCTCTCTCTCTCTCTCTCTCATCCACGTCTATCTTCACAGCTCCTGTCTCAATTCCTTCTCCTGTTTCTCATAATTCTCCAGCTTCTCCCTTTCGGTCCTTCTTTTATTGCAACACCCTCGTTACTCTTCCTTATCTTCCTTCACAAGTCCCTCGTGCGCTTCACCGTCTTTCACTATTTTATATCCTTTCCTTTCCAACTCTTATTTGTGTCAGGCGGTTCTTTGTTTCCTGATTTTCTTTTCCATTTGTCATTTCACTTTCCCTTTCCCCCCTGGAGTCTGTTTGCACTGGCCGTCTGTCTCTCAGTCTGTCTGTTTTGTGTGTTTGGCTTTCGCTGTCGTTTTGTATTTTTTTGGTGTTTTTTTTCTCTCTGTCTCTGTGTCTTTATGTCTCTGTGTCTCTGTTTTTGTTTTTTGTCTTCGTCTCTGTCTCCCTTTTTCTTCCGTTTTCTTTTTTTTTCTTCTCGTTCTCTCTTTCTCTCTTTCTCTCGTTCTCTCGTTCTCTCTCTCTCTCTCTCTCTCTCTCTCTCTCTCTCTCTCTCTCTCTCTCTCTCTCTCTCTCTCTCTCTCTCTCTCTCTCTTATTTTAATGTTTTGCTGTTTTTCCTTTTCTTTTCTCGTATCTTATTTATGTACTTGTTTGTTGTTGCTTTTTGTTGTTGTTGTTGCTGTTGTTGTCTTCTTCTTCTTCTTCTTCTTCTTCTTCTTCTTCTTCTTCTTCTTCTTCTTCTTCTTCTTCTTCTTCTTCTTCTTCTTCTTCTTCTTCTTCTTCTTCTTCTTCTTCTTCTTCTTCTTCTTCTTCTTCTTCTTCTTCTTCTTCTTCTTCTTCTTCTTCTTCTTCTTTGTCTTCTTCTTCTTCTTTGTCTTCTTCTTCTTGTCCGTCTTCTTCTTCTTCTTCTTCTTGTCCTCCTCCTAGTTACTTTTCCGTGCATTATTTTTGCATCATCTTCTCTGCGTCATATTTTTAACACTTTTACTCCCCTTCTAATTCATCTGTATCTTCATTTGCATGTACTTTTATTTGTGACCCTTCTTCTCTTTTATCTCTACTCGTAATGATAACTTAGTGTGTTTTTCTGCTACCCTCTTCTACCCTCTTCTTTGTTTGGCTTCCTCAGTTGATACACATTCCACTCCATTCGTGTATTTGCGGTCCCTCAAGTTATCACACTGTATTTTTTCTCTACTCATAATAATAATCTTGAATGTCCCTCTTTTTCAGTCGTGTTTTCTTCTCTCCTCTCTTCTTTAAGTATATTTTTTTTCTTTTATATTCTTTGTTTTTTTTTATCTCTTTCATTCTTGTATATCTTCACTTTTGAAATAATGTACCTTAGAGTTTCAACCTATTTTTCTCATTTCCTAAGTTCTTTTGTTATTCAGTCGTGTTTTCTTCTCTCCTCTCTTCTTTAAGTATATTTTTTTCCTTTCATATTCTTCGTTTTTCTTTATTTCTTCCATTTTTTGTATATCTTCACTCCTGAAATCATGTACCTTTTCATAAATCTCTCCTTTCACCAGCAATCCTTTCTTTCGTACCCTTTCCGATGTGCTCTTCAATACTTTCCCATATTGTCTTGCACCATTCCTGCATTGTCTTCACTGTGTTACTATCGTACATCTCTGCCAATGTCTTCAGTTCCCCCTTGGCAGCTTTCCCTTCTTTTATTCCCTTCCCTTCTTTCCCCTCACACAGCTGCCCCAAGTCTCCCTCCTTAGCATACATCCGTCGAGTGGCCTTCCTCCCACGCACACGCACCATCGCCTCCCCTCCTAATCCTCTCTTTAGAGTCTGCCAGCCTCCATCTCGCCGCTTCCTACCTCTTTTCCCAACCTGTTTCTTCCTTCATCCATTCCGCACGTATAATTTTCCTCCTCATTCCAGTCTACCTTCTCTCGCATTAACGTACATCTCACTCCTCCTCCTCCTCCTCCTCCTCCTCCTCCTCCTCCTCCTCCTCCTCCTCCTCCTCCTCCTCCTCCTCCTCCTCCTCCTCCTCCTCCTCCTCCCCTCCTGTTTCTTTATGCTGGGCGGTATTTCTTCTTTTCCTCCTCGCCCTGGTTGGAAGGATAGGAGGGGCAGTGGGTGGGAATAGTCTTCATCTTTGCTATGCTTCTCTCTCTCTCTCTCTCTCTCTCTCTCTCTCTCTCTCTCTCTCTCTCTCTCTCTCTCTCTCTCTCTCTCTCTCTCTCTCTCTCTCTCTCTCTCTCTCTCTCTCTCTCTCTCTCTCTCTCTCTCTCTCTCTCTCTCTCTCTCTCTCTCTCTCTCTCTCTCTCTCTCTCTCTCTCTCTCTCTCTCTCTCTCTCTCTCTCTCTCTCTCTCTCTCTCTCTCTCTCTCTCTCTCTCTCTCTCTCTCTCTCTCTCTCTCTCTCTCTCTCTCTCTCTCTCTCTCTCTCTCTCTCTCTCTCTCTCTCTCTCTCTCTCTCTCTCTCTCTCTCTCTCTCTCTCTCTCTCTCTCTCTCTCTCTCTCTCTCTCTCTCTCTCTCTCTCTCTCTCTCTCTCTCTCTCTCTCTCTCTCTCTCTCTCTCTCTCTCTCTCTCTCTCTCTCTCTCTCTCTCTCTCTCTCTCTCTCTCTCTCTCTCTCTCTCTCTCTCTCTCTCTCTCTCTCTCTCTCTCTCTCTCTCTCTCTCTCTCTCTCTCTCTCTCTCTCTCTGTCTCTCTCTCTCTCTCTCTCTCTCTATCTGTGTGTCTCTCTGTGTCTCTCTCTCTCTCTCTCTCTCTCTCTCTCTCTCTCTCTCTCTCTCTCTCTCTCTCTCTCTCTCTCTCTCTCTCTCTCTCTCTCTCTCTCTCTCTCTCTCTCTCTCTCTCTCTCTCTGTTACCATCCCTCCCTAGAACCTAAGATATCTATCCTTCAATCCTTCACTACCTACTTCTCGTACCGTCCTGTAACATCCTTATCCTTCCCCCTTAGTCTACTCTGGTAACTCTCCTCCCGTCCTGCCTCCTCCGCCAGCCTGCCGCGGCCTGCCTCATATCCCAGGTGCGGGCCAGGCGTGCCTCTCCCAGTCCAGCCTCCACGCAAGCATTCTGGAATCTCTGGTTGTGCTATTATTGCCTCCCGTCTCTCCCTATGCCTCCCTATTTCCCTCCTCTACCCAATTAAGTGTTTATGTATCTGTGTGTGGCAGCGGGCGGGGATGTGGGAACAGTGTGGGTGGTGGGGTTTGTGGGGCTTTGGATGTGTGTGTTTGGGGGTATAGGGGAAGTGTATGTGTGTGTAGGAGTGGGGGGAAGTGTGTGTGTGTGTGTGTGTGTGTGTGTGTGTGTGTGTGTGTGTGTGTGTGTGTGTGTGTGGATAGTGGGTGTGTGTGTGTGGAGGATGTAGTGTGTGTGTGTGTGTGTGTGTGTGTGTGTGTGTGTGTGTGTGTGTGTGTGTGTGTGTGTGTGTGTGTGTGTGTGTGTGTGTGTGTGTGTGTGTGTGTGTGTGTGTGCATATTTTATAATCTCTCTCTCTCTCTCTCTCTCTCTCTCTCTCTCTCTCTCTCTCTCTCTCTCTCTCTCTCTCTCTCTCTCTCTCTCTCTCTCTCTCTCTCTCTCTCTCTCTCTCTCTCTCTCTCTCTCTCTCTCTCTCTCTCTCTCTCTCTCTCTCTCTCTCTCTCTCTCTCTCTCTCTCTCTCTCTCTCTCTCTCTCTCTCTCTCTCTCTCTCTCTCTCTCTCTCTCTCTCTCTCTCTCTCTCTCTCTCTCTCTCTCTCTCTCTCTCTCTCTCATATCATTTCCTGTTTCTTTTTAGTATACTCTGTTTTTACCTTTACTCATCGCGAGTCTTTTTATTCATTTTTCGTTTCGTTTTCTTTTGAAGTAATTTTCTTTCTATTTTCTTTCTCGTAAATGTGTTAAGATATTTGTAAAACCTGATTTTTATTTATCTCTTCAGCTGATGTACCTTTTTTTTTTTCTCTTCTTTTTTGCCTGTTTGATATTAATTTCGTAACTTTTTTTTTCTAATATTTTGTAATTCTAGAGCTGAGTTTATTGCGATGTTGAAAGGAAAAGCTGAATCCATATCTGTTCTTAATTTCAAAGCATTCTTTAATTAACCTGCGTGTTTCGTTGTCTTGTGCATCGTCTTTTTTTTTTATTCATTTCGTAAAGTGTTTCATATATTTTTGGTTTCTTATATTCAAAGATCTTGATATTTTCTGAATTATTTCTTCATTTTGTTTGTATAATTATTTCTGTTTATTCTATATGTTTACTTATTTTCCTTATTCACTTTTTCAATTTTTTTTTTCATGTCACTCCTTTTTTTTTTTTAGTGATTTTTCAACTACATTTCTTACTCTGTATTTACACATTCATTCCTTCTTTGTTCATATTTTTCATTATTTTCACTTGATATAATTTTTTTCTTTTTCTTGATTTAATTTTTAATATCTTTATCATTTGGAATTCTATGAGCGAATTTCTTGCGATATGTCATTCTTAATATACACATTTGTCATAAGTATTTTCAATCTCTACTTTTCTCTCTCTTCTCTCTCTCTCTCTCTCTCTCTCTCTCTCTCTCTCTCTCTCTCTCTCTCTCTCTCTCTCTCTCTCTCTCTCTCTCTCTCTCTCTCTCTCTCTCTCTCTCTCTCTCTCTCTCTCTCTCTCTCTCTCTCTCTCTCTCTCTCTCTCTCTCTCTCTCTCTCTCTCTCTCTCTCTCTCTCTCTCTCTCTCTCTCTCTCTCTCTCTCTCTCTCTCTCTCTCTCTCTCTCTCTCTCTCTCTCTCTCTCTCTCTCTCTCTCTCTCTCTCTCTCTCATTTCTCTAAGTTCCAGCGCAACTTTGTTTCCTTTCTCTTACAGTAGTACTTCATTAGTCTACAAATGAATATCTCGCCAGGGCTCATTAGTCACCCCTAGTCATTTTTTTTAACTTGTACTATTATATAATTTGAAGTACTCTCACATTTCCTTAATAAGCTGTCCGTGTTCCTCTTGAAATGTATGAGTGAGTACTTGGC
>NC_059292.1:37976542-37979042 GCF_017591435.1 Portunus trituberculatus
AGGAGAAAGCGGAATACTGGCACACATAGAATGGATAAAACGCATGGAAGGGAAATGGCCATGAGGGAATAAATACAAAGATAAAACTAGAGGTAAAAGAAAAGAGGAAGAAGGAGAAAGATGAAAGAAAATAAAGAAGGCAATGAACACACATGATAACGAGGAGAATGAGCACTGATGGAACAGAGGAAGGAGGAATAAAACATAAATAGCTTCACTGACCACTCCTGCATGCTTTTTCTACGTCATCTCTCACTTAAGAAATTGGACTCACTCAAATCTCTTTCTGAGTCTTGTGATTGATGCCTCGAAAGAAACTTCACCCCTTCAGTATCAGGACGCATTTTCGTATTCATTCTGATTATTATTTAGTGATTTTATACGACTACAGAAACTTAACGTGGGGATTAGAATAGTAAAGACTGCCCATTAATCTTCTGACCTCCGTAAAGAATTCCTAATGTAAATAAAATCGTCTAATCACACTTAAAATTCAAGGTGGATGCGTCCCAGTACTGAAGGAGTTAATAATACATCAGGAATCTCTCTCATTTATCTTCCGTGGATATATATTGTACAGTTAATGCTTCCCTTATAAGTTTCTGAAGCTTTATAGAATCACCAAATAGTAAGCAGAATGGATATGGAGGCGTGTCATGGTACTGAAGGGGTTAATAATACACCAGTCACCTCTCTCATTTATCTTCCATGGACATGTACAGTACAGTCAATGCCTCCAAAGTACCTGAGCTGACATTGTTTTGGTTTAGACTCGATAATGAAGCTTGTGTTGAGTTCTTTGGGAGTTTTTAAAAGTGGATTTATTCTATAAGGAGGCTGTGCTAAAATAAGTGGATAAAATAATGGAAGATTATATCCACCCTATAATTAACTGTTTCAAATTCTTAAGATCAAGATGAAAGTTGGTGCTACCCACGATAAAAACAGATGGGTATAAGAAATCTTTTATTCATAACATGCCTTGTGTGTTCGTAAAGATGTGTGTGTTGTTTATGTGAATGATGTCGTTTGATTATGTCCGTTTTTGTATACTTTACTCTCTACCTTTGTTTTCTCTGGAGTCTGTAGCCATAAAGAATTTCACTGGTGTACGACAATGTGTAACAATGTGACAAATAAATTATCTTATCTTAATATAGATAGATGCATGGATAAGTATGATAGAAATAGGTTGTTGCTATGACACGTGTATGACTGATGGCCTTTTGCAGCTTCCTTAATTTTCTTGTGTTATTATGATGCTCCGGAAGGTCTCAGTGGTACCTAAATCATTCCACTACACCTAGGGCAAGATGAAATGATAAAATCTAACTCATTTACGAAATCTAGTTGCAATTCTCAGACATGTATTCATTTTTCACATTTACATACGAGTGGTGATCAGGAAGTAACAGTTCAAGTTGACAGTTGATAGCTGAAGTCGTAAAATGGAAACCGTGAGCTCTAGGAGGGAAGGGAGCGAGAGGAAGGGAGTGGAGTGTTGGCTATCCTGACTTACTAAACCTTTCGTCGCTTGTACATCACACGCGTCTCATTTGCATCTATGGTTGGGTTCCCAGAGAGCCAGATGGCGCCAGAGGATGTCAAAACGAGTGCTCCGCTGCTGAAGTGCCGTTTTAATGGAGAAATTTGCATTTTTAGTGGGAATTTTGATCTTAAAAAAAGAAAAGTCTCCGTAGAGAATGGCAGTTAAGTAAGAGTTGATTTTCACTCACTGTGTCTGCTAAATTGAATAAGATTTGAATAGTTTTGACTGCCATGACACACACACACACACACACACACACACACACACACACACACACACACACACACACACACACACACACACACACACACACACCTTATCCACTAGGCGGTGGTCTAGTGGATAAGGTGGTGAGCGTGGAAACGAGCAGATGTCCACTAGTAGGTTCGAATCCCACCACGTACCGCCTTGATACTTTGCCATTTGTCGAGTGGTTTAAAGTTACCAACATGTCACATGATACCCAGGTTCTAGGTGGTTACACCAAAGATGAGCTTGGATGGTGATATGGCCCTTAATATGGGTACCACTATGAATAAAATTGCCTGCGCCAATAATGGGCGGAAGCTTAACAACGCTTCCCATACTCTTCAAGTAAACGTACAGGCCCTATAGACCATAATATAAAGCTCACACACACACACACACACACACACACACACACACACACACACACACACACACACACACACACACACACACACACACACACACACACGGACCTCTCGCTAGATAGGCAACTGAAGCGAAGTAAAGGAAGAGCGCAGATTTTGTGAATATAGCAAGAAAGGAAAGGAGGGAAGGAGAAAAGCAAGTGAGGAGGACGAGAATAGATGGAGGAGGAGACGTGGAATGAGGAGAAGAGGAGAAGCAACATCAAGGAGGAAGAGCAGGAGGTAAAAGTGGAAGAAAGTGAAGGAGGGAAGGAAAAGAAGAGGAGGAGGAGGAGGA
>NC_059292.1:37981542-37989042 GCF_017591435.1 Portunus trituberculatus
CTACTACTACTACTACTACTACTACTACTACTACTACTACTACTACTACTACTACTAATGACAGCGCTAAGCTAATAACAGTTGTAATCATTTGTATATATATATATATATAAAGCACTAGTTGTCGATTTCATTATGGCGCTTTTTATAACCCTATTACAATGAGAGAGAGAGAGAGAGAGAGAGAGAGAGAGAGAGAGAGAGAGAGAGAGAGAGAGAGAGAGAGAGAGAGAGAGAGAGAGAGAGCAGAATCATTCCAGTGTCTGACCTCTCTTCACATTCATTTCTCTCTCTCTCTCTCTCTCTCTCTCTCTCTCTCTCTCTCTTCTCGGTATTAGCACAAGGAACACAGAGCAGGTCAAGTAATAAGTGTCAGCAGCAGGCGGGGGTTTCCTTTTCCTTCTGGCTGTTCTTGCCCTGCCTGCCTCCCACACGCTCCTGTCATTCCCGCTAAGTTGCCTCGTGTCAGCAGTATCAAGGCCCCCACTGCTGGCCGGGTGAAGGGCGATGAATAGATGATGTGTGACGTGGTAGCCGTGTTGGTACTCATTAGAAAGTGGGTTTTTTTTCAATTATTTTTAGCGTCGTGTTCTTTATTGTAGTGGAAGTTGTTATTTTTTGGGTTCCTTTTTTGGTTTCTTATTTTCTTTAGTGGTGTGTTTGGTAGAGGAATTGAGAAGGTGTGAAGTGGGTTTATTCAATAGTAATTTTAGCGTCTTGTTCTTTTTTTTATTTATTTATTCTTGGAAGGTTGTAGTGGAAGTTGTTATTTTTTTGGGAGGGTTTCCTTATTTTCTTTATTGGTGAGTTTGGTCGAGGAATTGTGAAGGTACAGAGCAGTTTTCTCAGTTACTTTGAAATTATTTGACATTATTTTCAGTAGTTTTCATGCCTTGTCCTTTTTTTTTTTTTTTTTACTTCCTCTACGTGGAATTTATATTTCTATTTGATTTTACTAGTCTATTTATTTTGTTAGTTATCTATTAATTTATTTTTCTCCTTGCCTTTTTTAATGATGATGAGGTGTAGACGTAGAATTGACCTAAGTACTCATCATATGACAAAATTTTCAGTGCTTTTGATGCTCTCTTGTATTTTAAGAAGCTGTATTGGAATTTATTCACCGACGCTCTTTTCTCTTTTTCTTCTTTTTGAGACTGTGCGAATAAGGATGAATAGATGACATGTGGTGCTTTGTCCATGCACTTACTCATCTCTAGGGTAGCTGTACCCAATTTTCAGTACTTTTGATGCCCTCTTGTATTTTTAAGAGGTTGTGTTGGAAGTTATTCACCCACGTGCTCATCTTTTTCTTCTTTTTGAGACATTGCGTATAAGGATGAACAGATGACATGTGGTGCTTTGTACATGCACTTACTCATCACTAGGGTAGCTGTAGTGGTTTCAGGCCTTCATCGTTTCTTTCACCATAAGCTCTGGTTAGAAGGTATTGTTTTTTTTTTTTCCTATAACTTTTTTTTTATTGCAGTGATACATAAACGAGGATTCAGCATAAATACTAAAGATTGAAAGATGTATTTCTGTCTTATGTTAAAACGTACTATTTTGTTTTGAGTGCAGTGATAGATTTGAATCATTAATACTAAAGATTGATCTACGTATTCCTGTCTAATGTCAAAACGTGTTATTTTTAAACTTTTATTTCTGCTAAAGCCATGTGATTAAATAAGGTTGTTGGTTTAAAGGCCAGATTAATTTTGGGATTAATTTTGGGGTAACTTTTCAAACCAAGACGCAAATACGTGGACCAGTCAGCGAGTAAGAGTGACGGTCAGTGTGGGTGTTCATATGGTCGCGTGTGTCTGGATGGCGAGGTGACAATAGCTTAGACGGAAATACGTGTGAGTGACGGTCAGTGTGGGTGTTCATATGGTCGCGTGTGTCTGGATGGCGAGGTGACAATAGGTTAGACGAAAGTACTGTACGTGAGATTGACAGTCATTGTGGGTGTGTCTGGATGGCGAGGTGACAGTAGGTTAGATTAGGTTAAGTCAGGTTAGGTTAGGTAAGGTTAGGTAAGATTAGGTTAGGTCATGTTAGGTTAGGTTAGGTTAGGTCAGGTTAGGTTAGGTAAGGTTAGATAAGGTTAGGTTAGGTTAGGTTAGGTTAGGTTAGGTCAGTTCAGGTTAGGTTAGGTTAGGTTAGGTTAGGTTAGGTTAGGTTAGGTTAGGTTAGGTTAGGTCAGTTCAGGTTAGGTTAGGTTAGGTTGGGTTAGATTAGCAGAGTATAATAGATTTCCGGAGAGACCTGCCTGTCTGTTTCTTTATGTTTAATTTCTGAAAAGCCAATGATTCTCAGTGATAAATGCACGTGTTATTTCTCTGCTTTTTCTCATCAGTAGAGCTGTTCCTTTTTTTTCTCTTTTATTATTTCATGTTCTTTCCTTTTGTCCGTCTGTCTGGCTTTATTTATTTATTTATTTATTTATTTATTCAGTTATTTATTCATCATTCCTTCATTTACATTTTGTTTCTCTTCTCTTTTCTCTGCCTCTTTTTATTCCCAGTACGTATAAGACTTTTTTTTTAATTAATTTCTTCCTTCATATCATCTTTCTTCTCTTCTTCATCTCCCTCATTCAAGGCTTCTCTCTCTCTCTCTCTCTCTCTCTCTCTCTCTCTCTCTCTCTCTCTCTCTCTCTCTCTCTCTCTCTCTCCTCTTCATCTAATTCGTCAAACAACAAAAATCAAGAATATCCTACAAAAAAATCAAGAAAAACCTGGAACACACCCGGCGTATTTTTCGTACAACCCCGCGACATAAAATCCACAAAATATACCAGTGAAAAATGTAAAGCATATATGTGTGTCTTAAAAAGCGGGTGTCCATGAAATATTGCGAAATCTCTCCCACCTACGTAATAATATTTCCTGTCGCACCATTTTTACCATTAACTGTTGAGTCACTAACGGTCTCTGCCTTCACATACCTACCGTCTCTTTAAATGCGTGTGTGTGTGTGTGTGTTTTAATGTTGTGTTTTTAATTTTGTTCACGTTTACTCTTGGATTGTTGTTTTTCGTCTCTTTAAACAGTGTCTCCTTAAATTTTTTTTTATTTACACCATGTGGGCTTTTCACGGGAATTTATCGGCTAAAGGGGATACTTTTTTGATACCTCCTATTTCAAAGTCCACCCGCTAGGAAACCGTTGCCCCGAGTGAGGAACCCAACCTAGACTCGGACCGTGGACAGGACTGGAACCCGTGCGCTTGAAGACCCCTCGCACCTCAAACTCTCTCTCTCTCTCTCTCTCTCAAAGCACGCATGGTTCCACTGCACCACTAGTAGTCTTCTTTAAATATAATCCTTTTGTATTGTTTATTTGACGTTTTACTTTTTATCCTATTCACTTTTAACTCTTGGATTGTTGCTTGTAGTCTCTTTGAATAATGTCTTCTTAAATTCTGTCTTAACATTGTCACCATTAAGGACTGTATGTCTACTACTAAGCGTTTCAGAGAGTTTGAGGGTACGTTTTTCTAGAATAACTTTGTAAGGAACACGCATATCATTATGAAATTTTGCCACAGTGTACTTGACACCCTCCCCGAATATCCCAATGTGTCAAGAATCGTCAACAGTATATAATAATGGCACTTCTCCATATAAAAACAGGAGAAAGTCACTTATCCCTTACGAAGAAACGGACAAGTGGTGAGAAATGGTGACGTAGTACTATCTGTGACGTAGTAACAAGCTCCACCCACAAAGTCCCTCATCCCCCTGCTCCTTCCCTCCCTCTCTTCCATCCCCCTCCCCATATTTCGCTCCCTTCCTCCCTCCTTCCTCCCTCCCTCCTCTCTCTCTCTCTCTCTCTCTCTCTCTCTCTCTCTCTCTCTCTCTCTCTCTCTCTCTCTCTCTACGTCACCATTTCTCACCACTTGTCCGTTTCTTCGTGAGGGATAAGTGACTTTCTCCTATTTTTATAGGGAGAAGTGCCATTATTATATACTGTTTACGATTCATGACACATTGGGATATTCGGGGAGGGTGTCAAATACACTGTGGCAAAATTTCATAATGATATGCGTGTTCCTTACAAAGTTATTCTAGAAAAACGTGCCCTCAAACTCTCTGAAACGCTTAGTAGTCGTCTTTTTAAATATAGTCATTTTCTATTGTTCATTTGACGTTGTTATGTTTTTATTTTTTTATTCCATTTCCGTGTAACTCTTGTAATACTGTTAGTCGTCTCTTTACATATTGTTTTCTTAAGTTCTGGTGTAACATTTTTTTTTTTATCAAGTACTGAATGTCTTCTAGTTTTGTCTTTAAATTATGTCCCTTCAAGTCCTTTTTTATTTATTTATTTATTTGTTTATTTATCATTTTTTTTTACAGAGCATTTCCTTGAGCTGTTCATACTTCACACTTCCGCAATTTGGATAAGATTTATATTTTCTTATGTGCCAATGTAATCAATACCTTATAGTGCTACGAGTGTTTAAACAGAACCGTGAAAACAGAAACGGTGAAAAGACTAAATATCACTCTAATTACTGATCCACCATGTTACTCTCATTATTTTTTCTCCTTCGACAAATAACTAGTGAGTAGGAAGATCGAAAATTGTTAGTAGTTGTGAAATGGAGAGTCTTTCAATTGATGTGGCCTCGTAGACTTAATGGAATGCTGTGGTGCAAGAATAACTCCTAGAATGCCAGCCACCAGTCGGGTCGGGGCATATCAGAATACTCTCTTGTTTGTTAGAAATGTATGAAACTGTATTCGCCGTCACTGAAGGTTGCATCACCGTACTCTGGCAGCCCAACCCTCAGTATTGTTTGAACCTGCTGCTGCAATACGGTTTAGGAATGTTTAGTGCTATTTTTAGTACTATATACGTACAGGCTGCCTTGTCGAATATCTGTAAATATAATTAATTTTGAGCTTCAAATGATTGAATAATAAATGTTGAAAGTTACAAATATTCCTAAAGCATCCCGTATGCATGTGATATAACGTCGCTCTGCTAACCAACATATTATATTGCCAGAATACGATGATGTAACCTTCAGTTCTCGTGAACACGACTGTAGTTTGTTACATTTCTGATTTTAAGAGACCGTTCTGATGGTTATGTTCAATGCGAAGGTTTTAGTGGACACTGTACCGGAGTGATTTTTAAAACAGCACTCATAAATCCTTATAATCACCATCAAAACAAAGCTCAGATTCGGTAATATTGAAATATGATTAAGAAAAAATAAGGAAATGTTGGAAGCTACAAGAAATCATTAGGCATACACGTGACTAGCCCTGTAAAAAAAAGTGAAAAAATAACTTGCCTATATATTTCCATGTATCTTCATCCATAAATATGTAGTCTGTAAAAAAAAAAAAGTGAATGGATGGAATGAATGAAAAAAATGTATCCCTTTATTCCATCCATCATTTCCATCCGCAAGCTTACCAAACCTTTAAAACCTCCTTATTTGAAGCCACCAGTGATAACAAAAGCATAAGTAATATACTATTTCAAACATTACCTTGAAAAACCTTTAGTTGAATTCTGATTCCGTAAATATATCATCTGGAGTACTTTTATTTTTTTTATTTACACCATGTGGGCTTTTCACAGGAATTCATGACCTAATGGGGATACTTTTTTAGGGTACCTCCTATTTCAAAGCCCACCCGCTAGGAAGCCCAACCTACACTCGGACCGTGGACAGGATTCGAACCCGTGCGCTTGGAGACCCCTCGGACCCAAAAGCACGCATGGTTCCACTGTTGTTGATATAAAGAAGAAAAAAAAAAGTGCCATCATTAACACTGGCAGTCAAAAAGCAACAGTAAATAGAAAAATAAATAAATAATTGTCTTCTCAGTATTCATAAAGTAAGAAGCATTATTATCACTATCAGTCAGCAGGTAACGGAGAATACTCTCTAAAAAGGAGAGAAATAGAATACTGCCTCCTTCCCAGTATATTCCTTCCATCAGTGAGGTATTCTGGCACCAAATGTTATTCTACCAAAATAATCCATATGATAAACTTCAGCCAGAGGGAAGCAGGTGTTTTATCCAACTTGTTTTTTATGCATTTTTAACGTCACAAATTTTCATCGCTAGAGAGAGAGAGAGAGAGAGAGAGAGAGAGAGAGAGAGAGAGAGAGATCAGTGACAGAGATATTATGGATTAGGTACACCGGAGAGAGAGAGAGAGAGAGAGAGAGAGAGAGAGAGGGAGAGAGAGAGTATTTTGCATTCATTTCAGGCGGCACCCAATATTACTGCACGTAGAGGCGAACGCAAACTTTCCTCCACGTGAATACTGAGCCAAGGCAAGCGTCCCCAAGCTGACACATTTACGTTTATTTTTCATATTTTTACGCTCCTCCCAGTAAAGAGAGAGGCAAAAAAGTGGGTTCATACCGATAACTGGAGAGAGAGAGAGAGAGAGAGAGAGAGAGAGAGAGATAAACAGTTTTTTCTTATATATTAATGAATGAATGCTAATTAATACAGATAGATAGATGGTAGATATAGATAGATAGATAGATAGATAGACATAGATAAATAGAAAGAGGGATTGATAAATGTATAAATAATAATAATAAAAGACTATTTATCTATTCAGTTTATATATTTTCTTGTTTTCCTTTCTTTTTATTTTTCTCTCCCTCCTCTTTTGTTTTCCTACTCTCTCTCTCTCTCTCTCTCTCTCTCTCTCTCTCTCTCTCTCTCTCTCTCTCTCTCTCTCTCTCTCTCTCTCTCTCTCTCTCTCCCATTCTTCTTCCTTTCTCTTTCCCATTCTTTCTCTCTTTTTTCTCCCCCTATATCCTCTCCATCGTTCTTTTCCTTCTCCTATTTTATCCATTTTCGTTTCCTCCTCCACCTCTGTCTCTTCCTCTCCCTTTTCTTGCCCTTCCTTCCTCTCTCTTTTCATAGTGTCCTCCTCACTCTTCCCCCAGTCTTCTCTCTTTTCCTTCTCCGAATTTGTCACTGCTTTCTTTTCTTGTCGTCGTTCACCTTCCCTCTCTACCTCCCAACACCCCATCTCTTCCCTGTACATGAGAGAAAGAGAGAAAAGAGAGTAACGAACAAGCAACCCAGCGTGCGATCCAGTGTACTGTACCAGCTCGCTAGCCAATACGCGGCGGGAGGGTATAGAGCATGTAAATCCAGTTATTATTATTATTCCGGGGGTATTAGCGAGGGGGTGGCGCTGCGCCGGGTGTTGACGGAAGGCGAGACAGATAGCGGCGTGCATCCCAGTGACGTGTAGCGGCATATTTCTGCGTTACTGATGCAAATGGCTGTCATCCACTCCATGCGAGAGTCATTTATTATTTATTGCCCTGTTTTTTTTTTTTTTTTTTTTTCTAGTGTGTATGTGTGTGTGTGTGTGTGTGTGTGTGTGTGTGTGTGTGTGTGTGTGTGTGTGTGTGCTTGGGTTGGAGGGAGAGAGATAGATAGATAGACAGATAGATAGATAGATAGATAGATAGATAGATAGATAGATAGATAGATAG
>NC_059292.1:37994042-37996542 GCF_017591435.1 Portunus trituberculatus
CCCCCCCCCCTTCTCTCTCTCTCTCTCTCTCTCTCTCTCTCTCTCTCTCTCTCTCTCTCTCTCTCTCTCTCTCTCTCTCTCTGTCTCTCTCTCTCTCTCTCTGTCTGTCTGTCTGTCTGTCTGTCTGTCTGTCTGTCTGTCTGTCTGTCTGTCTGTCTGTCTGTCTGTCTCTCTCTCTCTCTCTCTCTCTCTCTCTCTCTCTCTCTCTCTCTCTCTCTCTCTCTCTCTCTCTCTCTCTCTCTCTCTCTCTCTCTCTCTCTCTCTCTCTCTCTCTCTCTCTCTCTCTCTCTCTCTCTCTCTCTCTCTCTCTCTCTCTCTCTCTCTCTCTCTCAGCACTTTTCGCTAAGCATTGTAATAGTTGTACATTAACCATATTGTTCAGACAAAGGCTCCGTAATGAATATGACGGGCGTCGGGACAAAGGTCGGGAGGGGGAGGGAGAGGTTCTGCACCCCTTAACCCCGTGACCACTCCCTGACCCTCCTCCACCACCACCACCACCACCACCACCACCACCACCAGGGCTCAGGAAAACGAGGAGTGAAAGGAAAAGGTCTGGGAGGAGGAGAAGGTTTAGCATTATACTTGAGATTTCCTTCTTTTCTTTCTTTTTAAGGGATATGACAAGATCTCTCAGGGCGGGATGTCTGGACAAGCCGAGAGGGGAGTCCAGTCTTTTGTTGGTGCACGTGACTGTCCGCTGCTGGTGAAAGGTCAGCTCGGGACGCCATTATGTTTGTGTGTCACTGTGTGTGTGTGTGTGTGTGTGTGTGTGTGTGTGTGTGTGTGTGTGTGTGTGTGTGTAAACGTAATGACGTGTCCTGCCGGGAAGGGAGGAGGAAGGGAAGGGCTAGGAGGGAGGTATAGGGTGTCAGGGAGGGCTCTCAGCTTGAACGTATTGAAGTCTATTGACACAGCACGCAGAGCTCTCACGTCCTGTTGCTCGGGGTGGCAGCAGGTGTGTCTTGCAGGTGTCTTGCTCGCCCGCCTTGCCTCAGCTTGTCTTCCGGGTTTCTCTTTCTGCTCTAGTGACGGGATATATAAAGTCACTGGAAGACTATCTCAGGACCTCAATCGTTATATCTTTAGGTCTTGCCGTCTGGAGGTCAACACTATAATAAGCAAAATACTCTTACTGTATGTGTATGCCCTAAAAAATTGTCTTTGGGCCTGAATGGTTTGGTCTTGTTTGTAAACGAATACGATATAAAATAGAAAGTCACTGAAAAACTATCTTAGAATCTCAGTCGTTACGTTTATAGGTCTTGCCGTCTGGAGATCAACGCTATAATACACAAAATGTTGTTACTGTATGTGCCCTACAAAATTGTCTTTGGGCCTGAATGGTTTAGTCTTGTTTGTAAATGAGTACGATATAAAATACTACACAAAGAATCAGCTCGGAAAAATAAATGTAGTGTCAAGTTATTGAATGAAATTCGAGTTTGTTGGTTGGTTTGTTTTCCCTCATGACGGCAGAGACTCAAGCGGGATGATCTCCGGACGCTGGCAGGAGGGGGCAGGGCAGGAGGGGGCAGGAAGCACACGCCTAAAGTTGCGTTACAGCGTGAAAGAATTAGTTGTGATGACTCAACCATTCCCTTCCGCGTGTCCCTTGAGAGTCATTTAAGTAATTTTATTGACGATCTCCACGGTGGCCGCTGCAGTGCATCTCTCACTGAGGCCTTAGCTGAGAGTAGTGGTGGTGGTTGTGGTGTTAGTGGTGGTGATGGTGGTAGTGGAATGTGAGCCGGGCAGACTTAGCACCTCCACGACCACGCCATCAACAACACACGCACGCCGATAACGGGTTTTAAAGCCTGTGTTACATACGGCCGAGGCGAAAACCAATCAAAACAAAAAATAATGCAATATTCAGTGCGAAGAATGGTAAATATCCAGGATTTTTCCGGTATTTTAACATTTACGGAGCGTGGTGTTATTTAGCCGGCGCCCCAAAAATAATAATTGCATACAAAATAAATTAACTTTGGTCCGGTCAGCAGCAGCAGCAGCAGCAGCATATACTGGCCCGTCACGTGGCCTCAGCAGCGCCGCGGGTGAGCTGCGGTGCGTGGTGTGGTGGCGGCAATCAGGTCAGATGCAATCCACATAAAATCTACATCAGAGGCCAAGATTCAGCTCATGCCAACGTGTCACGAGCTTGCTTTTTACACGTCTCTCCATACTAGACACTCTCAATATGCTTCATTTAAGATAAGAGCCTTAAAAGTGTTATTCTTACTCATAAGCGCATCAAGCCATCGTCTTATAGCAGTGTACGCAACACCAGCTTCTCAAGTTTTAGGTAATCCTTTTTCTGAGTACATACAATTTAGGGCCTGGTATCTTTAGTCAGCCCTTTTCTTATACCCTTTTGTTGCCCCAAACCAGATTTTCGTTACTGTCGATCCACTCCAGTCTAGAATTCAAGTAAGCATCAACACATAGACACAGTGCCCTCAGTCATAGAAGTGGATTATTGGAATTTTTTTTCTCT
>NC_059292.1:38001542-38004042 GCF_017591435.1 Portunus trituberculatus
CTCCATTTCGTTACCTTCTTTTATTTTGCTTCCTTATTCATTATCCCTCTCGTTCATTAGATTAACGCATTTTATGATTACCTGCGTGGTGTTTTTTATTTCATCTCGATGTGTGTGTGTGTCTGTACGTGCGTTTTCTTTCCCTTTCTCCTCTCCTCATCTCATTTTCTGAATATCCCAAACACTCTGGATGGGTGTTGATTCACTGCCCTGATTTATTTCGCCTCTCCCCTTCCACTACTTATCATCTCCTGCAGAGTCGCACCATCGCAGCATCGTCTCCTCTGCCACCTCTCCCCCAGTCTCTCTCCTTTTTTTTTTCTCCCTCCTCCACTTATTCCACCCTTTTCGTCCTCCATATGAACCGTCTTCCGTATATATTCCTCCCCACTTCTTCACTAACTTCTTTCCTACTTGTCTCCACCTTCTCGAATAACAAGAACAAGAAGAGCAAGAGAAAGAAGAACAAGGTGGGGCGGTGACGGGGAAGGCTAGACAGGGAGAATGGGAAGGGAAGGGCGGAGGAAAGGCAGTGTTGTTGTCAGGGCGAGGGAAGGAAGAGGGTGAGGAGCTGCCAAGATCGTGATGGAAGGAGAGGAGCGAGGATGCCAGAGAGCGCAGTCAAGGTGGTGTTGAGGTATGGTGGTGGTGGCGGTGGTGGTGAGAAGGAAGAGGCAGAAGTAGGAATGATAGTAGTGATAGTGGTGGTGGGGGGTGATGATGGTAGCGAAGTAGTGATGGTGAAGACTATAAGGTGGGGGTGTTTAGTTCCAAAAATAGGCAGGAAGTAGTAATGGTAGTAGTGATGTTGGCAGTCTTAGGGTGTTGATGGTGATGAAGGGTGTTAGTTGCCAATGCTGTTATGTGGAAAGGGGAATAAGAAGTGGAAGAAGGTGGAAGACGAAGAAGGAATAATGGCAGTAATAATGAAAACGAGAGGTGTTACTGATATTTCCTGCTGCAGTGCTGAGAAGAAGAAGAAGAAGAAGAAGAAGAAGAAGAAGAAGAAGAAGAAGAAGAAGAAGAAGAAGAAGAAGAAGTGGAATATGTGAAAGAACAAGAAAAAGAAAAGATGAAGAAGAAGGAGGAAGGGAGAGGAGGACACTAAACGATGTTATAGAGTTATAGAAAGGAATAGAGCAGCCATTTTCAGATCTCGCACTGGAAAGAGAGAGTGAAAGGAGGAAATGTTTTTATTGTGCCGCAGAAAGAAGCAGGAGGAGGAAGAGGAGGAGGAGGAGGAGGAAAAAGAAGAAGAAAGCTTGAAAAAGACGAGAATGTTGGTTTTGTATGGACATATGTGTGTGCGTCTAAGAGAGAGAGAGAGAGAGAGAGAGAGAGAGAGAGAGAGAGAGAGAGAGAGAGAGAGAGGGAGAGAGAGAGTCAGTCAGTCAGTCAGTCAGTCTTTACCGAGGAGAAGGGGAGTGTATTAGTTTTGTCAGCAAAGGGGCAAACCAGGCGAGAAATGAAACGAAGGAAGCGGAGACGAGGAGACGAAGAGATGAAGGAAGCAAGGAAGGAAGGAAGGAAGGAAGGAAGGAAGGAAAGGGGGAGGAGGGAGAAAAAGGAGAGAAGGAGTGAGTGAGTGAACGAAGAATTGCACAGAAAGACGAGAGGAAGAAGATATAACGAGAGGGGAAGATAAAAATAAAAGATAGAAACGATGTAAAAGAAGAAAGACCAAGACGAGAAATGAAACGAGAAACACACACGCGAGAAGGGAAGAAGGAAGGAAGAAGGAAGGAGGGCGAATGGATAGAAAAAAAAGGAGATAAGATGGGAGAGAAAGGGAGAGAGAGAGAGAGAGAGAGAGAGAGAGTAAAAGTAGAAACGAAGGGAAGAAGTAGTGTGAAAAACAAGAACAAGAAGAGGGAGAGAAAAAAAAAAGAGAAAGAAATATGAAAGAGAGTGTATATAGTTTGTAAGAGGGGAAGAGTGTGTATGTGAAGGAGAAAAAAGAAAAAAAGAAATACCAGAGAGAGAGAGAGAGAGAGACAGAGACAGAGAGACACAGAAAAAGAGACATAGAAAGAAAATAACAGCGAGACATTTTTAAAGAAGAAAAAAAATGAAGGAAGGAGGAGCAGAGGGGAAGGAGGGAAGAAATGAAAGGTATTAGTGGACAAGATAGAATTATGAGGCGGAAAAATGGTTGTGAAGGAAAGGTTAAGGTGTGCTTGTGGGAAGGAGGAAATGGAGACAGGTGAGGAGGAAGAGGAAGAGATGATAATAGGTGTACGTGGCGGGAAGTTGACTGGAAGAGGAAGGGACGAGAGGGTTGAGGAGGTGGAGGAAGAGAGGAAGAGCGAACGTGAGGGATAAAGTTAGAAAGAGGAGGAGGAGGAAGGAAGAAGAGGAGGAGGAAGAGGAGGAGCAGGAGGAGGAGGAGGAGGAGGAGGAGGAGGAGGAGGAGGAGGAGGAGGAGGAGGAGGAGGAGGAGGAGGAGGAGGAGGAGGAGGAGGAGGAGGAGGAGGAGGAGGAGGACGAGGAGGAGGAAGAG
>NC_059292.1:38009042-38036542 GCF_017591435.1 Portunus trituberculatus
GATCGGAAAGGAAACTGGAGATGAAGGTACAGAGAGAAGGATAGAATCCGTAGGAGGGTAGTTTAGAAATTAAAGATTTGTGCCAGACTCTATCGAAGGCTTTCGATATGTCAAGGCCGACAGCAAAGGTTTCACCGAAGTCCCTAAAGAGGATGACCAAGATTCAGTTAGGAAAGTAAGAAGATCACCAGTAGATCTGCCTTTACGGAAACCATACTGGCAATCAGAGAGAAGGTTGTGAGCTGATAGATGCCTCATTATCTTCCTATTAAGGATAGACTCAAAGGCTTTAGAAAGGCAGGAAATCAAAGCTATAGGGCGGTAGTTAGAAGGATTGGAGTGGTCACCTTTTTAGGGACAGGTTGAATGTGAGCAAACTTCCAGCAAGAAGGATAAATAGAAGTAGAGAGACACAGATGAAAGAGTTTGACCAGGCAGTGAGCGAGTTCGGAAGCACAGTTTTGAGAACAACAGGAGGGACTCCATCCGGACCGTAAGCCTTCCGAGAATCAAGGCCAGAGAGGGCCAGGAAAACGTCTTTATAAAGAATTTTAATTTTAGGGATGAAGTAGTCAGAGGGTGGAGGAGTAGGAGGAATATGCCCAGAATCATCCAAAGTTGAGTTGGTAGCAAAGGTTTGAGCGAAGAGTTCAGCTTTAGAAAAGAAGAGACAGCTGTAGAGCCATCTGGATGAAGTAAAGGAGGGAAAGACGAAGAAGTAAAGTTGTTAGAGATATTATTGGCTAGATGCCAGAAATCTCGAGAGGAGTTAGAATTGGAAAGACTTTGACATTTTCTATTGATGAAAGAGTTTTTAGTAAGTTGGAGAATAGATTTGGCATGATTACGGGCAGAAATATATAGGGCATGAGTTTCAGCAGTTGGATGGCTACGGAACCGTTTGTGAGCCGCCTCTCTATCATTGACAGCACGAGAACAAGCAGAGTTAAACCAAGGCTTTTTAGCTTTAGGGTTAGAGAAAGTATGAGGAATGTATAGCTCCATGCCAGAGATAATCACCTCTGTTATGCGCTCGGCACAAAGAGAAGGATCTCTGACATGAAAACAATAATCATCCCAAGGAAATCAGAATAGTACTGCCTTAGTTCCTCCCACTTAGCAGAGTTAAAATGCCAGAAGCACCTCCGCTTAGGCGGGTCCTGAGGCTGCACTGGAGTGATAGAACTGGTAACGGAAATTAGATTGTGGTCGGAGGAGCCCAACGGAGAGGAAAGTTTAACAGAGTAAGCAGAAGGGTTGGAGGTTAGGAAAAGATCAAGAATGTTGGGCGTGTCTCCAAGGCGGTCAGGAATACGGGTAGGGAACTTCACTAGCTGCTCTAGGTCATGAAGGATAGCAAAGTTGAAGGTTTGTTCACCAGGTTGGTCAGTGAAAGAAGATGAAAGCCAAAGCTGGTGGTGAACATTGAAATCCCTAAAATGGAGATCTCAGCAAAAGGAAAGTGAGATAAGATGTGCTCCACCTTGGAAGTCAAATAGTCAAAGAATTTTACATAGTCAGAGGAATTAGGTGAGAGGTATACAGCACAGATGAATTTAGTTAGAGAGTGACATTGAAGTCTTAGCCAGATGGTAGAAAATTCTGAAGATTCAAGATTGTGGGCACGAGAGCAAGTGGTGTCGTTACGCACGTATGCGCAACATCCAGCTTTGGATTGAAAATGAGGATAGAGCAAGTAGGAGGGAACAGAAAAGGGGCTGCTGTCAGTAGTCACAGACAACTGTGTTTCAGTTAGGAAGAGAAGATGAGGTTTAGTAGAGGAGAGGTGGTGTTCCACAGATTGAAAATTAGAACGAAGGCCACGAATGTTGCAGAAATTGATAGTGAAAGTATTAGATGAAGTGTCAAGACACCCAAGGTCGACAGCAGAGGGGCAGTCCGACCTGGGGACATTTATGGTCCCCTCCCCAGAGGGGGACTCCGAGGCAGGGCGTGGTGAAGCCATTATTAAATTTTGATTTGAAGAGAGTGTAAAAGTGTAAGGTGTTGTAGTGTAGTGTAGGAAGTAGTAGAAGTTGTCTTTAGAGGGCAGGCTGCAGCTGCTCAATTGTATAAATGAGACCACAAAGGGAACCGGGAAGAGAGGACACGGGGAATCACTCAATCTGCAGCACTGCCTACATCCCCGTAAGTACCTCTCCTGGAGTATTCCACCGGGCGGCAGGTGACTACTGCCTACTCCACTTGTCCACTATGTCTTTATTTCTGCAGTTTATATATATCTTATCAATAAACTGTTACCACTACTGTGTGTGTGTGTGTGTGTGTGTGTGTGTGTGTGTGTGTGTGTGTGTGTGTGTGTGTGTGTGTGTGTGTGTGTGTGTGTGTGTTTAAGCGTGTGTTAATATCACCAGGCATACCCATCACCAATCAACCAAACAGCCAGCCACTGAATAGCCTGAGGGAGAGGCGTTACCACCGTTGCTGCTTCCCCTTCATAACTCGCATCAAACAATAGCTAATAGACTTGACCGTCGCTTCCTTGACAATGATAGAGCGGTGCGGTTGTTTGATTTAATTTAGTGGGCAGGCGGTGTGACAGGCGACTCACTTAGTTTGCGGGGCGTCGACGAGGTGGTGTGTGGTGTGCGGCGTGTGGTGCCATGCTCTGTAATGCTGCCTAATGTAAGACCCGCCTGTGACACCCCTGAATAATACACGCCACCTGTTATGCTGCCACGGAGATGGACGGGCGGCGTGGAGAGGTGAGACGGGGGAGAAACTAGGTGTGACTGAGGAAATATGGGGAAGAGACAGAGGGAGAGAACAGGTAGACAGGGCTAAGCTGATGAAAGATGTCATTGTCAGGGTGAGACGGGGGAGAGATGGAGAGGGTGGAATGGACAGGAAGGACTGAGGAAAGAGGGAAAGAGACAGTGGAAGAGACAGGGAAGGGAAGACAGAATAGGACAGGGCGAGGGTAAGAAAAGAATGTTAGAGTGGAAAATGTTAAATGAAACCGTGTCCTCTCATCCTCTGTATCCTCCTGTCCTTGCATCCTCCTATCCTCTGCCTCTTCTTACCCTTTGCTTCATCCTGTCCCTGCATCCTCCTCCCCTCTACCTCTTCTTGCTATCTGCTTCATCCCGTCCTGGCATCCTCCCGTCCTCCGTCTCTTATCACCCTCTCCTTTCTTCATCCTGTACTAGCCTCCTCCCATCTCATGCATCTCGTGGTCCTCAGCTCCTCTCGTCCTCACCTCCTCCCGCTGCTAATCACTATCACACGAGGCTCCTGACGTGACGTGAAGGGACGACATGACATGCTTCACGTGACGCGTCTGGGAGAGTGACTTTATTTGGTATTGATCGAAGCAAGAGTGTGTGTGTGAAGGAGAGGCGAACCTACTAGTGCGTACTTTGAACCTCAACCAACAGCAGCAGCAACGGTGTCGAATAAAACAGTCCCGCGTCGTGCAGTGTATTGATGTGTGTGTGTGTGTGTGTGTGTGTGTGTGTGTGTGTGTGTGTGTGTGTGTGTGTGAAAAGCCTGTACTCGTATCGCATTCCAAAATAATGCAGCGGCTCGGGTCTTGAATCTGTTATAGGCTGGTTTACTTGCACGCCAGTGCGTACTGTTTGCGAGAGAGAGAAGTGAGAGAAAGAGAGAGAGAGAGAGAGAGAGAGAGAGAGAGAGAGAGAGAGAGAGAGAGAGCACATTTATTTATTACCATCAACAAAAGTTACAAATACAAACTAACAATAGTCAATATCGACGAAAAAGAAATATACCCAGCTTTTTGAACAGAGAGAGAGAGAGAGAGAGAGAGAGAGAGAGAGAGAGAGAGAGAGAGAGAAAGGAAAGAGGAGTGAGGAGGCGGGTGATGCTATTAAAGAAATTAATGTACAGCCTTCCAATTGCAGCCAGCGCGGGGGCGGAGTGTGGGCTCATAAATACTCATCTTCCCGCCGCCGCCACGGAGCCTCACCCGCCGCTAAGTAACGAGAGAGTCAGGAATTGTCTCGGGAAAGGCTGGCAGTTTGACGCGATCTGGCTGTTTAAAATCGCTAAATCACCTGGAAAATTGACGGATAAGATGGAGAGAAAGAGAGAGAGAGAGAGAGAGAGAGAGAGAGAGAGAGAGAGAGAGAGAGAGAGAGAGAGAGAATAACTATGACACTTCTCACTTCAATCATCGGAATAGCAAGTCAGTCTATGTTTTTTTTTTTTTTCTTTTCTTGAGGTCACACTGTGTTCCTTCCTCCCTGTGGTCGGTGCTCGGGTCCTCCGCTGGTGTGTGTGTGTGTCAAGCGGTGACCTTAGCATGAGGATTCTCCGCACGTGCGCCTCCCTCAACGCTCCGAAAAGGTGGGAGGAAGCATCGGGTGGCGGAGGGCGTGAGTTGTGTGTGGATGTGAGTCCCTTCCAGCACAAGTTGTTGAGGTTTTCATCTGGCCCTTCTGTAATGTATACAGGACAGGAGATAGTTTTTTTTTTCTCTCTATTCTTTTCTCTTTAGCTTTATCATCTTTGGCAGGGAGGAGAAGAAGGAGGAGGAGGAGGAAGAGGAAGAGGAGAAGGCATCGGGTAGACAGAATCGTGAGTTGTGTTTGGATATGAGACTCACCACAGAAGTTATTGGGTTTTTTCCCTTTCCATCGAGTGCTTATTTATGTACACAAGGTAGAAAGAAGTTAGTGTTCCTGTCTTTATTCGCTTTGTTTTGAGAGGAAAGGCGCATCGGGTGGAGAGTTGTGGGTTGTGCGTTGATCTATGAATTACCCCACGAGTGGCTCAGTTTTCTTTTTTCTTTTTTTACGTATTCCTATCATATACACAAGATAGAAGTTTTCATTCCTATCTTTTTAAGCTTTATTCTGTTTGGAGGGGGAGGAAGTATGAAGCTTTTATCCCTATCTTTTAAGCTTTATTTATTTATCTTGTTTGGAGAAGGAGGAAGTATGAAGCTTTTATTCCTCTCTTTTAAGCTTTATTTAATTTATTTGGAGAAAGAGGAAGTATGAAGTTTTTATTTCTATCTTTTAAGCTTTATTTATTTGGAGAAGGAGGAAGTATGAAGTTTTTATTCCTATCTTTAAACCTTTATTTATTTATTTTGTTTGGAGAAGGAGGACGTATCGGGTGGCGGGCGTCGTGAGTTGTGTGGATCCAAGACTCGCAGGGTAAGTTGTTGAGGTTTTTCCATATACTAGTGCAATTGTATAGGATCAAATTTAGTTCTTATTTTTATTCACCGTTTAGAGAGGGAAGAGGCATCGGGTAGCGAGTATTGTAAATTGGGTGCGGATCAGCGTTTCACCACAGAAGTTATTGAGGTTTTTCCATCAGGGTACGATTCAACATGTATATAAGAGTGAATTTTCTTCTTCTATACCGTCTGGAGAGGTGGACTGTCCCACCCCGAAACTCTGCTAAAAACTTGAATTCCGGAGAGTTGTAGGACGTCCCAGAAACATTTTTTACCCTGACGCATAACTAATGGGACAAGAAGAACGTACTGTATGTTAGCAGCGTGGCATACTTCACACCTCCCCTGCAAATACGACAATGCTCCCAGTGCTCGGCTGCCTCAAGGCTTTGTTTGGCGCGACGGTAGGAGGAGCATGACTGTGGTGCACAAGTGAGTGTGTCGTGTAAGTACCGGGACAGGCTTCAGGCTTCAGGCAACATCACGGAGGCGGAAGAAGACCATGTTCTGAAATATTTGTAGCCTTCCTCTCGATTACTTTCAAAAGACCTTAACTAAAGTGTATTTTTAGGGTTCTGATGACAAGCTAACAAGATTTCTACATTGTGAACAGGAGAAACACTCTTTAAAACCCGGCTGAGAATTTCTGTGTCCCTTTGAAAATAATCGTGGTGAGAGAGCAAAGCGTTTCAGAATACGAGCGACAGAGGGTGGCTGTGAGAGGCGGCAGGTGGAGGTGACGCCGCGATGGGGCCGGCAGGTGCTGCGCGTCCATTACCTTTGTGTGGCGACGAGACCCGGCCTCTGCGTGAGTTCTGTGACAATTAGAGATCACAGGCACTGGCACGCACAGAACACGAGTTAACTATAAAATTCTTGAGAAAATTGCAATTATCTTATATTATTTCACTCTCTAACCGGTTGTGACAGTATAAGATGTTTTACTTGGGTCTTATAGAATGGAAATAGAACAATGGTCACTAAAAGGCTTCAAATACTCTGTCACTCCTTTCTGTAGTTAATGAAGCCGTTCTATTGCCAGTCCTTTTTGCAGTTGAAGCTCTGACTTTCTAGTCTCTCACTTCCTTTTGCATTTACTCTGTTTCATTTACTCTGCCTCATCTTCTTTTAATGGTGATGTATTTCTACTTTATCACTCCCTGTGTAGTTCATAGTATCTTTCTAACTGTTTCTTCTGCACTAGACCATTTCACTAAACCTGAGGAAAAGCCACAACAGTCAAGGGGGATAAAAGAAGTCTCTAATATCATGAGATAAATAATATGAGTTAGCAGTGGGAGGCCGGAGAGCACCGCGGAAATGGGAAAGATGACAGAGAGGCGAGGCGAGGAAGGCAATGCAACAACAGGAGTCAAACAAAAGTTCTGCGCAGCGAATAATACCCAGAGGAGTCACTGAGAGCATAAGTTTCCACAAAGTCGGGAAATTATCAGGAAAATGCGAATAGTATACAAGTTAGTCAAGAATGATCTACAGGAGGCAGGAAGGAAGAAGCAATACAGAAGTTCTTCCAGGGAAACAGACATTACATATAAGACACCCTTAATTAAGTGAAGCGGGAAACTAAAGGCACCATATCCATGAAATCGTAAATAGAAAATGAAAGGGCATCATGAAGGCAACTGGAATTCTTGATGAAATTGACCAAAAACGGATCACTCGATAGAGAAAGGAGAAATAGGTAGAGATAGGCGATAACGAAGTGCGAAAATGAAAGAAGGTATCAGAGAACATGCAATAAGAAGATAGAAAAAGGAGAGAATAGATAGGGACGCAAGATGATAAAAAGAGAATGGATAGATGAATGTCATGAAAATAGTAGATAGAGATATAACGCAACAGACAACGAATATTAGATAGAAAGAAACAGACACGTAAACAGAGGACTTAAGGAAGACACACAACGGTACACGAGACAAAGTGAAGTGAAGTGCGTTTAGAAAAAAAAAATATATAAAAAAGTAAAGGAAAATCTGGAAACAATTGTCGTGTGGCGAAGGAGGAAAGGAGGCCAATGAAGGACTCCTGGATCTCCTTCGTTCTCTCTTAATCCTTCACAATCACCTTTCTTCATCAACTCTCCCAACTTCTTCCTGCAATCCTCTTCTCTTATACAGTCCTTCTTCGTGTCTCTGTCCCTTCACGTAACTTCCCTGCCGCTCACACACACACACACACACACACACACACACACACACACACACACTCTCTCTCTCTCTCTCTCTCTCTCTCTCTCTCTCTCTCTCTCTCTCTCTCTCTCTCTCTCTCTCTCTCTCTCTCTCTCTCACTGTCAACATCCTCGCCTACGTTTTCTTCAGCCTTTCCAGTTTCCAGTTTCCAGCACTAGTCACCGTCCAGTCTCTCTCTTGTCAGTCTCTTACTCTTTCACTCACTGTCATCTTCGCTTCTCTTTCCTTCTTACCTCTTCCAGTTTCCAGTTTCCAGTTTCCAGCAGCACTCAGCATCCTGTCTCCCTCTCCCTCTCCAACCCACCCCACCTCTGCAGCTACTCCACTTCGTACTCATCTTCCAGGAATAACTCCACTCTCACCTTCTTCCAGACTTTAGTATCCCTGCAAAGCTTTCACCTTCACCCTTCTTCGTCCTGCCTTTCCCTGTCACTCCCATGTCTTACTACCTTTCCCGTCTTCCTCGTCTTACCTTCCCTATTTTCCTATTTCCATCGTATCCATTTCTTCCTTCCTTGTTCGTCCTTGTCTTCCTCGTTCTCCTTGTTTTTTTTCCTTGTCCTGCCCTCTTTGTCCTTTTTTTTCCACAGTTTCCTTTTTTCTTCTTTCTTTTTTCTTTCCTTTCCTGTCCTTTTTTCCACAGTTCTCCCTTTCCTTCGTTTTTTCTTTCCTGCCTTCCTTCGTTCCTTGTCCTTTTTTCACAGTTCCCTCTTTCTCTTTTCTTTTTTCCTTTCCTGTCCTTTTTTCTATAGTTCTCCCTTTCCTTTCATCTTTTTTTCCTTCCTTCCTTTCTTCTTTCCTTCCTTCCTTGTCCTTTTTTCACAGTTCTCTCTTTCCTTTCTTCTTCTTTCCTTCCTTCCTCCTTTTCTTGCTTCCTTCCTTCCTCGCCCTACTTTCCCCGTGTTTTCCCAGTCACGTCCCTGGCAACTGAGCTCCCTCCCTCCTCCTGTCCTGATCTTGGTGTAAATACATTAGAGAAACGTCATCCAGAACACCCTGCGACATCCATCATCTGCTGTGCCTCCTCCTCAAACCCCTCCCCCCTGACGCCTCACCCCTCTAACCTCACCCCTTCTCACCCCTGCCTCCTCCTCCCTTGGTACATTTCTTAGCTTACCCATCTGCCTTCACCCCTTTCTCACCCTTCCAGCCTCACCCCGGACACTAATTTCCGTGGAAGTGCTGACGCCTCGGCCGCTCCAAGTTTAAGACAGGTTTAAGCTGAAGCCAGAGGAAGACAAGTTTAGCGGGAAGTTTTGCGGTGGGGTCCAGCAGGAGGAAAAGGGAGAAAGGGAGAGGGAAACGGAGAAAAAAAGGGAGAGTGACTAGGTGGGAGAGAGAGCTAGGAAGAGTGAGGGAGAGTGGGAGAGGAAGGAGTTTACATGAGAAAGGAAGGGGATTGAAAAGTTGCTCCTCCTCCTTTTCTTCTCCTTTCTCTCTCTCTCTCTCTCTCTTCCTCCTTTCCTCCTCCTTCTCCTCCTCCTCCTCCTCCTCCTTTTTCTTTTCTATGTATTCTTCTTCGTCTTATTTCTTTCTATCTGTCTCTTCCTCTTCTCCCTACATTGTATTTCCACGCATCTTCTTATCCTCTCTCTCTCTCTCTCTCTCTCTCTCTCTCTCTCTCTCTCTCTCTCTCTCTCTCTCTCTCTCTCTCTCTCTCTCTCTCTCTCTCTCTCTCTCTCTCTCTCTCTCTCTCTCTCTCTCTCTCTCTCTCTCTCTCTCTCTCTCTCTCTCTCTCTCTCTCTCTCTCTCTCTCTCTCTCTCTCTCTCTCTCTCTCTCTCTCTCTCTCTCTCTCTCTCTCTCTCTCTCTCTCTCTCTCTCTCTCTCTCTCTCTCTCTCTCTCTCTCTCTCTCTCTCTCTCTCTCTCTCTCTCTCTCTCTCTCTCTCTCTCTCTCTCTCTCTCTCTCTCTCTCTCTCTCTCTCTCTCTCTCTCTCTCTCTCTCTCTCTCTCTCTCTCTCTCTCTCTCTCTCTCTCTCTCTCTCTCTCTCTCTCTCTCTCTCTCTCTCTCTCTCTCTCTCTCTCTCTCTCTCTCTCTCTCTCTCTCTCTCTCTCTCTCTCTCTCTCTCTCTCTCTCTCTCTGTTGCGTATCCCTAAAAAAATTCTATCACCACCACCACCACCACCACCACCACCACCACCACCACCACCACCACTACCACAACGTTCACAATAAAAAAGACGACAACCCTAACAACAGTGACAAGTATACGTCGTTATATTTGTAGTTGTATTTAGGTTAGGTTAGGTTAAGTTAGGTTAGTTTAGGGTAGGTTAGGTTAGGTTAGGTTAGGCTGCTGTAATTAGAGGAGATATTGTCAGGGTTTATCTTGGTTTGGCATTCTGTTATTATTATTATTATCGTTATTATTATTAGTAGTAGTAGTGGTAGTAGTAGTAGTAGTAGTAGTAGTAGTAGTAGTAGTAGTAGTAGTAGTAATAGTAGTATTAGTAGCAGTAGTAGTAGTATTGTTATTATTATTATTATTATTGTTATTGTTATTGTTATTATCACCATCGTCACCATCATCACTCCTTCCATAACAAACACCACCACCACCACCACCACCAACAACAACAACAACAACAACAACAACAACAACAACACCAACACTACTTTCCTAATCGGCGCATCTATCACCATTACAATCATTACCACCACCACCACCACCACCACCACCACCACCACCACCACCACCAATGCCGCCGCCATCACCGCCATCAGCCCATCTGTCTCTCTGATGAATATTGGATGGACGGCTGAGGAGGAGAGGGATTACTTTCTTTTGGGAGGGAGGGAGGAAGGGGATTAGGGCTGAAAAGGATTTAGGTGGAAGAATGATGACCTATGGAAGAGTGGAGGGAGGGAGGGAGAGAGAAGAAGAGAAGGAGGGAAGGAGGGACAGATGGAGAGGTAGAACACTAGAGAGAGAGAGAGAGGAGAGGGAGAGAGACTGAAGCGTGTTGGGGAAATTACAACAAATTACATGGATTTAAAATAGCTCTCCCTTTCCTCCGTCTCCTAAAATAATAGGGTTTGGTCTTTAAATAATTGATAGCTTCTGACAGTGCGTGGTTCCTTTGTCATTTCATTTGGATACTGAGGCGAGCAAAAAGGGAGAAACTTAACGAAATTACAAGGGAATAAAACAGCTTTCCCTTCCTCTGTCTCGTGAAATAATATGGTTTGGTTTGCCTTTAAATATTTGACAGCTAATGAGTGTGTGGTACCTGTTGCATCATTTAGGCACTTCTACACGTGTTTACCGAGGGGAGAATACGTAAGGAAGGTTTAAATTACGTCAACATTCACGTATTTAGCTGTTATTACTTAGCCTCTTTAGTACTGGGACGCATTTTTACCATGAGTTTTGGGTGCGATTAGACGATTTTATTCACATTAGGAAGGGTCTATGGAGGTCGGATGATTAATAACTAAAGTCTTCATTATTCTTCACATAAGTTTCTGAAGCTGTAGAAAACCATGTAGTAAGTAGAATAAATGTGAAAACGTGTCATTGTACTGAAGAGGTTGATGTGTATGTGTTAGGATGATCAAGCAAGGGTAAAAGGATTAAAAGTTAAGTAACCAACTGACTAAACATGCTTACTTATAATGCCAATGGAGAAACTATAGTGGTGCAAATAATATAAGTCTAATAAGGTTTCGTGGTATAGAAATTACGTCTGGTAGAGAAATGGTTCAACAGTGTCTTCAGGAAGTCTCTATTCTTGTTTCTGCTTTGTCCTCCTTTCTGTGACTTAAACTTTTTTCCGATAGAGGAGTACCAAGACACCTCGAGAACTGTATTAACCAACGTTTCTTTTGTAATGATTCTGGTTTTTCGTATTTCTAGAAGAGAAGAAAAGTGACTTGTTGTGTGGGTATTTCTCTGTCTGTCTGTCTGTCTGTCTGTCTGTCTGTCTGTCTGTCTGTCTGTCTGTCTGTCTGTCTGTCTGTCTGTCTGTCTGTCTGTCTGTCTCTCTCTCTCTCTCTCTCTCTCTCTCTCTCTCTCTCTCTCTCTCTCTCTCTCTCTCTCTCTCTCTCTCTCTCTCTCTCTCTCTCTCTCTCTCTCTCTCTCTCTCTCTCTCTCTCTCTCTCTCTCTCTCTCTCTCTGTCTCCTTGTCTCGTTATAAAAAGGCATTTCAGGTATAGGAATGAAATTAAATGTCACTTGATTTTGATTAACCTTGAGTGTGTTTCATGAATTTGTTGACTTATTTTATTTATTTATTTATTTATTTATTTATTTATTTATTTATTCTATGATTTATTTACTCATTCATTTTTGTATCATCGTCGCCACGTTTTCAAGATATTATTTTGTGCAGCAGTTGAGAATACATTTTCCAACCCTCGATTTTAATTAATTTTCTAGCATAATTTTCTCCTTTATAATCACATTCCACTTTTATGATTTGTTTTATGACCTCAATTACTCTTTTTTTTCCCCTCATTTTTATTTTTCTTCCCTACAATTTTACACACTCAAAAACCACTAGCGGAATTCTTTAACTCAAAATATAGCATTTTTTTTTTTTTATCATATCCATTACACTGCACGGACTCCCTGCTGTTGTGAATCAATTTTTAGTTTCCCTTTCTTTCATTTCCTTGCTTACTATTCTTTTTCCACTCCTACTAACGATGTAGTGGATAAAGAAAAAGCTCAAACACTCTTATCTGGCAAAATATAAATAAATCTGCTGAGTCTGTTTACGTACACAAGGTTGGCGTCATTATATCTGATGCCTGGAGTGGAGTCAGAGGGAATGAGCTCGCCGAAACATTCATAAGTTTATCAAATGTTTTAAAAGCGTTGAGTGAGTTTCCCTTTGGTGGCGACATGTTTGCTTACAGTCCAAAGGTCCAGCTCTGCCTGTTAGTACTGTGATGTTGTGTGTGTGTGTGTGTGTGAGAGAGAGAGAGAGAGAGAGAGAGAGAGAGAGAGAGAGAGAGAGAGAGAGAGAGAGAGAGAGAGAGAGGAAGGTTTGTTACTATTTCTCTCTCTCTCTCTCTCTCTCTCTCTCTCTCTCTCTCTCTCTCTCTCTCTCTCTTTTTTTTTTTTTTTTTATTTAAACATAATTTATACAGAAGAACATGTACCCAAAGGCGCACTGTCGTGTGCTACCTATTCTAAGGGTACTACAATCTATTTCTCTACAATATTTACAAGACTTAAAAATAGAAAATATACAAGATGGTCAGCATGTAAATGGAGCACTGTTCTTTTCACTTCACTAGCACTATTCACGCACTGCACTACACTGAGTGTCACGTCACAAAGAGTGTCAGAGGAGTTGGCAGTGTCTGTCTCCACTTATGTGCCATCAGTTTGACACTGTGTGTGTTCATCTCCTGGACGTGAGGCACCGCGGCCGTGAACAAGTTCCACATCCTGGAGACGCGTCCTGCGAAGGTGCGTTGATGCTGACACCCGTGGGATCGCGGCACCTCTACGGCGTCACCACCATTGAGCACCGTTCTCGTGCTCCGTGCGGTGACTCTCAGAGGATGACGCAGCCCTGCCAGATGTGGCACTCTTTGCACCTGTGCCTCTCTCTCTCTCTCTCTCTCTCTCTCTCTCTCTCTCTCTCTCTCTTTTCCTGTACTAAATGTTTCTGCGTTGACGTATTGCTGTGTTTCATATTCTTTCTTACCGACCCTTCTTGTGTTTCCTGTTCATGTGTTGCGGTGTTGCTGTGACGCTGTGGTCCCTTGAGGTGCTGGGGCTGTGTGTGTGTGTGTGTGTGTGTGTGTGTGTGTGTGTGTGTGTGTGTGTGTGTGTGTGTGTGTGTGTGTGTGTGTGTGTGTGTGTGTGTGTGTGTGTGTGTGTGTTGGACGTGAAAATATGGGTCACTTCCTAAAAGCTCATAAACCACGCTATAGAGGCCACCCCGCCCACGCCTCCTCACGCCTGCCCGCCCACACGTTTATTTATTATTGGACAGGTGATTAATTAAAGCTGTCAAGGTTGGTTTCGTTTTTTATGATGGGGATGGATACGTTATTTTCTTTTTTCTTTTTTCTTTTCTTTTTTCTTCTTAGTTTTGTTCTTCATTTTATTTCATTACATTTTTATGGGTTAGTTTGATTTATTTTTCTTTTGTCTCTCTTTGTAATGGTTGTGCTTCGTGTTATCATTTGTCAGTGTGTGTGTGTGTGTGTGTGTGTGTGTGTGTGTGTGTGTGTGTGTGTGTGTGTGTGTGTGTGTGTGTCTCTCTCTCTCTCTCTCTCTCTCTCTCTCTCTCTCTCTCTCTCTCTCTCTCTCTCTCTCTCTCTCTCTCTCTCTCTCTCTCTCTCTCTCTCTCTCTCTCTCTCTCTCTCTCTCATTTGTGTTTTATCGCTCTTTTTTTTTGGCTCAGAAAAATATTAATCTTCGTTATTTGTTTTCTGACGCCAAGGTTTTTGTCTCTGCAGGGAATTTACGATGAAGAAACCTGAATAACTATTGTATTATAGAAAATGCTCGTAAACTTCCACACTCTCTCTCTCTCTCTCTCTCTCTCTCTCTCTCTCTCTCTCTCTCTCTCTCTCTCTCTCTCTCTCTCTCTCTCTCTCTCTCTCTCTCTCTCTCTCTCTCTCTCTCTCTCTCTCTCTCTCTCGGGTCCTGCCTATAACTCCTCACTTTGTCTCTGTCTTCCATTTACGGACGCCGTCACGTCTCTCTGAATGCTAAGTCTCTTCAGGGACTCTAAGTTTTACCCCTGCGATTTTTCCCTGGCAGAGCTTTCAGATGTTACAGGCAACTTTGTGTGTGTGTGTGTGTGTGTGTGTGTGTGTGTGTGTGTGTGTGTGTGTGTGTGTGTGTGTGTGTGTGTGTGTGAAGGAAAGGAAGAGGTAGGTTTCTTTATTTTCCTGCTTGAATCGTCTCTTTGAAGAATCTTTACATCGTGGTCTGTTCATGTCCCAAATTTGATAAAAGTTATGGATATTTTTCTTCTTCATAGTCCTTTCCAACTTTGTTGGCTGTGTACCAAATTGTCTTGTACTGGCTCGTCTCTGTTTTAACCCCTTTAGTACTGGGACGCATTTTTACCACGAGTTTTGGTATAATTAGACGAATTTTTTTTATACTTTAGGAAGGGTCTATGGAAGTGAGTAGATTAACAACCTGAGTCTTCACTGTTGTAATCCCCATATAAATACCTGAAGTTCAATAAAATCACAGTATAGTCGGCAGAATAAATATTAAAACGTGTTATGGTATTGAAGAGATAAAGTTTCTATGTTACTGCTTGTTTTATTATATAGATTAATAGCCAGAGTCTTCACCATTTTAATCCCCATATAAATATCTGAAGCTGAATAAAATCACCGCATGGTCGGCAGAATAAATATTAAAGCGTGTCATGGTGCTGAAGAGGGTAAGTTTGCGTGTTACTGCTAGTTTTATTACGTATAGCTATGAGTCATGAGTTTTGTGGTTGTCATCTCATCCTGCATAACTTAACTAACCATCTACTGTTACTGTACTGCCTCGTTTCTGCTGTGTCTTTGTAGTGATGTTCTGCAGTAAACTTGAGATTTTTTTAATTGCTGTACATTTTTCGGGATTTGAAACAGGATATAGCATCAGTGTTGGTGAGAATTCAAGGCAGGCTACTAGGTAGAAACCACACGTAGAAACCACACACTTCATTAACCTTTTGACCGTCATGGCTTCTTGTCAAGCGAATGTTCGTGATCAAAGTTAGGCTGTAATTTGGAGAGATTACACGGTGAAAGGAGAGTGTTGCATATCTTAACTTGCTATCTATTATTATTGTGCTGCCTCGTTTCTGCTGTGTCTTTGCAGTAATGTTAGTTGTATTTAGTCTAAGTGTGGATTTGTAGAGGTGTAGCCTATACATTCCTGGTGTGGTACGTGCGTTCGTCAGTACACACACTCATTTTAATTCATATCACCATTCGCTGCCTGATGAGGTCTTGGTGCGCCGAATTGATTGAGTTACGGTACTTTTTTTTTTTTTTCCTTTTTATTATCTTTTTATACTTCTGTCGTTAGAATGTTGAAATTTACGGTTTGTGTTGCTAGGTGTTATGTTCACACGTAGGGAAACTCTTACACACACACACACACACACACACACACACACACACACACACACATTTAGTTTACTGATTGGTTTGGTTAGTTAAACATTTGGTTAGTTAATTGGTAGATTAGTCAATTAGGTAAGTAGATAAGTAATGGTTTGTTTTTATAGTTAGTTTATTCGCTTGTTTATTAATGCGTTGGCTAGTTATTTATTTGGTTACTTGGTTTTCTCACTTATTTATTCTTTTTTTTTTATTTACACCATGTGGGCTTTTTCACGGGAATTTATGGGCTACCTCCTATATCAAAGCCCACCCGCTAGGAAACCGTTGTCCCGTGCGAGGAAGCCCAACCTACACTCGGACCGCGGACAGGATTCGAACCCGTGCGCTTGAAGACACATCGGACTCTAAAGCACGCATGGTTCCACTGTACCACGGCGGCCCCAAGAAGAAACAAAGATAAGAGAATTACAGAATGATTGTGAAAGTATAAAATGTAAAAGAACACAAAATGTAACCTTGTTGAAAAAAAAGAGGTTGAATGCATACCATTTTTTTCGTCCAAACATGACTAATTAAACTTTTTTTTTCTGTTTGTTGAGAATACTGTATTTCATTTGCATATATATGTCACACACACACACACACACACACACACACACACACACACACACACACACACACACACACACACACACACACACACACACACACACACACACACACACACACACACACACACACACACACACACACACACACACTATAATTATTATTTTTTTTATCTAATTCTTTGTTTTCTTGTTAGGTATTCTGTCAGTTTTCTAGAAAGGTAGTTACGTCTATTGTTTCTTAATTCATTTGTTAGTTTAGCAAGTATTTATTATGTAAGTTTATCCTGCCACATGCTTTTTGTTATGAATTATGTATATTCATTAATTGCATTTTAATTAATCTCTACAGCAAGTTTTATGATCTTGGTACACATATGACATAAACTACAAGACTGTATTGAATATTTTGTATTAATCCAAGTCTAAATTTATATACAGGTGATAATTATGGTCATCTCACTTACACAGCCACACCTTAAACTACTAAAGTCCATTAGGCATTTATATTCTCTCCTCTGTTTCTTCCCTTCGTTCAGTCTAGTCCGGCAGCTCTTGTGATGCACCTCGTCCCTTGTGCATCTGACCGTCCTCTGTACCTCCTCCTAACCTCGTATCTTTTGGGAACGCCTTTTTTATGAGCACTTTTGAGAACTCGTATTAAAGTCGAAGGGAATAGCATCACAACTTTCCTCATTGCCTCATTGCTTCTTCGGAGGGAGGGACAAGGGAAAAAAAAAGTGAAAAAGTGACCTCAAGTTAAATGGTTCCGATGCGATTTCACTTTAATGAGTCTTTCCATCAGGGTTTGTCCATCTTGGTGTGGTGGTGTGGCGGCGCTGTGTTGCTGTGTCCACCCTGTGTTGTTGTGGTGTTGTGTTGTGTTGCGTGTGTGTTTGTGATGTTTTTTTTGGGTTTGTTGTGTTGTGTTGTGTGTGCTAGTGGTGCTTTTTTTTGGTTTGTTGTGTTGTTGTTGTGTTGTGTTGTTGTGTTGTGTGTGCTTGTGGTGCTTTGATTTGGTTTGTTGTGTTGTTGTGTTGTGTGTGCTTGTGGTGCTTTGATTTGGTTTGTTGTGTTGTTGTTTGTGCTTGTGATGTTTTGTTTTGGTTTGTTGTGTTGTTATGTTGTTGTGTTGTGTGTGCGTGTGGTGTTTTTGGGGGTTTGTTGTGTTGTTGTGTTGTGTTGTGTGTGCCTGTGGTGTTTTTGGGGGTTTGTTGTGTTGTGTGTGCTTGTGGTGTTTTGTTTTGGTTTGTTGTGTTGTTGTGCTGTTTTGTTTTGTGTGCGTGTGGTGCTTTGTTTTGGTGCAAGGACTGTCACGTGTGGATATGATGATTTTTTGCAACTTATTTTATCAACCTTATGTTTCTTTTTTCATTGCATTATTTTACTGTTAGTTTTCTTATTCCTAATCTTTGCGTGTATATATTTTCATTTTTTTTTCTTGTAATATCTTATTGCTTGATTTCTCTCTTCCTTACGTAACTTTTCCATTTTTTTTTTTCAGGGCATTACATGAAGTGTGCAAATCAGTAACAAGTAGTGTGTCTCTGGTGTTTGGCGCGCGTCACCTGCAAAGCTGAGGTGAGGCATTCAACAGTTCCTTTTTTTTATCTCTTATTTCAGAAGAATGTCAGAAATTGAATAGTCTAATGTACGTATGCACTATCACAGCAAACCCATTTACTAACATAAGCCACCAAATTATTAGTTTAACAAGGTGATTTATTTGTGCAACAGCCATTTTTTTACGGGAATAAACTTCATTTTTTTTTATTTATACCACGTGGGGTTTTCACGGGAATTTATGGGCTAAAGGGAACATTTTTAGGGTACCTCCTATTTAAAAGCCCACCCGCTAGGAAACAGTTGCCCAGAGTGAGGAAGCCCAACCTACAATCGGAACGTGGACGGGATTCAAACCCGTGCACTTGGAGACCCCTCGAGCCCAAAGCACACATGGTTCCACTGTACCACGGCGGCCCTTGAAGTGTCTGTCTGTGTGTGTGAGACATTCATATTTACTGGAATAACAAACTAAAAGACCACGGCACATGAAACTTATTACAATACTCCTCTTCCCGGTCACCAAATGAACTCCTTACTCACGTTGCTACTCATCCTCAGTTTTGACATCTAATTCTTAACTCGATATTAGGAGAGAATGAGAAAAGAAGGAAGAAAGAAAAAGGAAAAGAAGGGAGAGAGAAAGGGCAGAAAGAAGAAAGAAAAGGGAAGGGAGAAGAAGGGAAGGATAGAAGAAAAGGGCAGAAAGGAGAAAGAATAGCAGAGGGAAGGGAGAGGAATGGGAGGATAGCAGAAAAGAAGGGAGAGGAAGGAAGATAAAAGAAAATGTGAGAAGAATGGTGGTAAGAGAAAAAGGAAGAAAGGAAGGGAGAAGAGGAGAAAGGTAGGAAGAAAGTAAGTAGAAAGAAGGGAAAAGAAGGGAGGAAGGGAGAAAGAAGAGGGAAGAAGGGAGAGAAAGGAAAGAAAGGAAAAAAGGAAAAGGAAAGGGAGAGGAAAGGAAGTAGGAAGAAAGGAAGAGGAAGAAAAGAGAAAAGGAAGAAAGTAAATGGAGAAGAAGGGAGTGGAAGGGAGGAAGGAAAAAAGGAAGGGAGAAGAAGGGAGAGGAAAGCAGGAAGGGCAAGGCATGTAGTGGGTAAGTTCATCCCAAACCACCAATAGAGTTCATCGTGCCATTGTTTTTAGTGGTCTTTTGGGTCTTAGTAACGCTTGGGATAACACACACCACAGTCAGTTCGGGACGTTAATAAAGGTTAAATAATTACTTTTCCGCGCCAGGCCTCTGAGTTTTCGTATTATGTCCTGTCTCTCTCTCTCTCTCTCTCTCTCTCTCTCTCTCTCTCTCTCTCTCTCTCTCTCTCTCTCTCTCTCTCTCTCTCTCTCTCATCCGGGTGACTTGATTCGTTATTTTTCCGTAAATTTCTTTTCTCTTTTTGTGTGCAATTTCTGCTCTCTCTCTCTCTCTCTCTCTCTCTCTCTCTCTCTCTCTCTCTCTCTCTCTCTCTCTCTCTCTCTCTCTCTCTCTCTCTCTCTCTCTCTCTCTCTCTCTCTCTCTCTCTCTCTCTCTCTCTCTCTCTCTCTCTCTCTCTCTCTCTCTCTCTCTCTCTCTCTCTCTCTCTCTCTCATGGTGAAGTCATGTGGATGTGATAGGTTTGTGTATATTGTATTATTGTTACGTTAGTGTGTCTGTTTGTGATCAGTGGAGTATCTATCGATGTGTCTATCCATCTATCTATTTTTCCTTCGGTCTATCTATTTTTCTTTCTATCTGAGTATTGATTTATGTATGCATATGTATGTATGTATGTATGTATGTATGTATGTATGTGTCTGATAAATCATGTTAATTTCTTAGAGGCCTTTTTATGGTTATGTGTATTCTAATGAGGTCCATATATAAGCTTAAAGAGCCTAGAGACTTAAGAACTGATATGCATAACATACAAAAGTGTATTTATTCCACGGAGAAGCGATAAATTAAACGAAAAAATCTCTCTCTCTCTCTCTCTCTCTCTCTCTCTCTCTCTCTCTCTCTCTCTCTCTCTCTCTCTCTCTCTCTCTCTCTCTCTCTCTCTCTCTCTCTCTCTCTCTCTCTCTCTCTCTCTCTCTCTCTCTCTCTCTCTCTCTCTCTCTCTCTCTCTCTCTCTCTCTCTCTCTCTCTCTCTCTCTCTCTCTCACACCTTTCCTCACCGAGACTCAGGTGTGTCAGGAACCGATAATGCTCACTATTGGGTTTCCTTCTCGTACTTCCTAGACACTCATTTCGCCCCACTGCTGCCTCGTGTGTGTGTGTGTGTGTGTGTGTGTGTGTGTCCAGTGGGTAATTTTTTTAGAGTATGGTTTGGAAATTTGATGCGAATATTCGTGAAAATTTGAAAGTTGTGTGTTTTTGTGTTTTTTATTATTTCCTTTTTGATAAGTTTGGATAATGTGTTTAGTTCTTTTTTCTCTAGGCTTTCTCTCTCTCTCTCTCTCTCTCTCTCTCTCTCTCTCTCTCTCTCTCTCTCTCTCTCTCTCTCTCTCTCTCTCTCTCTCTCTCTCTCTCTCTCTCTCTCTCTCTCTCTCTCTCTCTCTCTCTCTCTCTCTCTCTCTCTCTCTCTCTCTCTGTGTGTGTGTGTGTGTGTGTGTGTGTGTGTGTGTGTGTGTGTGTGTGTGTGTGTGTGTGTGTGTGTGTGTGTGTGTGTGTGTGTGCCAGTAATTATCTAGATGGTACGTTTTCTTTCTTTCAACTACATCTTAAAAAAAATCTGTTTAAAGATAAACACAAGATCATAAGATAAGAAATAAATCTCACAGTTGTAGTTTTCATCCCAATACCAAACACAACCCAAACATAACAGAGGGGCAAAATATAAGATCATAACATAGAAAATAAGTCTTACAATTGTACCGTTTTCACCTCAATGCCAAACACAACCCAAATATAACAGAGTCCCACGTGTGTGTAGTTCTGATGTCTTTTTGTAGGACCTCTTTACTTTTCTTACGTTCATAGAATCTCTTCACCCAAAGAGTTGTGTTTCGAAGTAAGCGCTGGAGACAAGCTAAAGAAGAAGAAGAAGAAGAAGTAGATAGAGGTGTTCTTGTTATTTCACCTTCCTATCTATTATCATTCATACTCTGCGTAATCTATCTGCGAATCGCTGAGGAGAAAGATGAAAAGTATATATTCTGGAAATATCTTATTGTCCTATCAGTGTTTATACTTGTGTTTTTATTGTGCAATGAAGGAGAACATGGTGGTAATGAGCTCCATGGTGCTCCGGGAGCCAGGTGTGGACCGGGGTGGTGAGAGGCTTTAGTTTGATCGGATTAAGTACTTAGCCGGTGTGTCAATCGCCGGCTTTGAGCGGGTGACACCGGGGCATCATTATCTGACCACATGATCAAGCATAGATACTTCATTGGCTGAGAGAACAATGGATCACGCTCTTAAGCTTTATATCGTTTCATTTGGACAACTTATAAGCTGCTCCGATCTTCTGTCAGTGATGGGGCTGGATAAAGTCATTCACTTTGGGTGCTGAATTAGAGAAGCAAGACTTAGATGGTCAAGAACAGAGACGAGGAGTATATGGGAGGAGGATGGTAGTGGATCTTCTAAGCCGGAGAAAGAGAGGAGGACCCAGTAAGTGAAGGTTTATGGATGGAGTATATGCTAGTCCACGATGCTAATAGTACCGTCTTATTAACTCCCTTTGATTACTCATCAGACAGTACTTATCTTGAATAACCCTAGATTTTACTGAATATAAAATTAAACTAGGCCATTTCATCTCTCTTTGTACTACTATGAAATTACTTTTTATATTTTACACTTCACTTGCAAACTTTCACTACATCATTTCATAGCAAATATTGAAGATTTTGGTAAGAAAAATAAATCAACGAAAAACCCAGAAGACGAAAAACTCATAAACTTTCAATACATTTCATTATAGTTGACGGGACCAACAGCAAAGACTGAAGTTTTTACACGAGAACCACCTAACCACCAACCCCCCACAAACAAGAAAAAAATCAACGGAAACCCCCAAAGATGAAATACGAAGACATGTGAACCACGTCAGTTTGCCTTGTGAAAGCTCCCCAGCTGCCCATTATCGACTCACGCGTGAAGGAGGCTAAGCAAATAGGGACACAGTGCGCCATCTGCTGCCTGAGCCTGGACTCCACCAAGGCTGCAAGCTGGTGGACGGTGCGCTAACCCTCACACCAAGGAACTCAAATTGCCGGTCTCAGCTTCATCTCTGGTGTTATTGCATGTGCCTGCCTGGTGTGTTGGCGTGTTCATGGCCGCGCTACACCACCCACTACACTCACTACACCCACTCCTTACTTGTCTTACTCTGTGTGTGTGTGTGTGTGTGTGGGTGTGTGTGTGTGTGTGTGTGTGTGTGTGTGTGTGTGTGTGTGTGTGTGTGTGTGTGTGTCAGTGTGTGCTTAATTAATTGTAATGTGTGTTTGTCTAGCTGCCTTTCTTAGTTGCTTTTTTTTTACTGTCTCTGTCTGTCTGTTTGCTGTCAGTTTGATTTTCTGTGTCTATTTTTTTCTGTATGCTTGTTTATTTGTCTGTCTGGTGTCAGTTTGCTTGTCTGTCTATGTTTTTCTATCCGTGTTTGTATGACAGTCTTTTTGCTAGACTATGCCTGTTTGCCCTCTCCCCCTTTCTCTCTCTCTCTCTCTCTCTCTCTCTCTCTCTCTCTCTCTCTCTCTCTCTCTCTCTCTCTCTCTCTCTCTCTCTCTCTCTCTCTCTCTCTCTCTCTCTCTCCTCCTCCTCCTCCTCCTCCTCCTCCTCCTCCTCCTCCTCCTCCTCCTCCTCCTTCTCCTCCTTCCCTACCTCCCTCCCTCACTCCCTTCCCCCACTTACCCTCCCCAACACAGCGGCAATGAAATCACGAACAAAACGCAAGAAACAATTTGGTATAAATATCAAAAAGTGCAGGAATTCCGCGTCGCATTTCACCAGCAGCAGCAACATCGCCTTTTGTCTCTCACCTCGCCTCGCGCATTTCAATTAACCTAAGCTCATCATTTGCGCAAATTCCCCGCGAAGACGATAATGCTGCGCTCGATTCTATGATGATACAACACAAAGCCTTCCCCCAATGATGGATTTGTTCACAGATGAATGAAAACACAAATTTCCAACTGTGACTTTTGTTTCCAGCGCTGGTTTTGTGTGCGTGTGTGTGTGTGTGTGTGTGTGTGTGTGTGTGTGTGTGTGTGTGTGTGTGTGTGTGTGTGTGTGTGTGTGTGTGTGTGTGTGTGTGTGTGTGTGTGTGTGTGAGTCGACAGTGATTGTTTTATGTTTTATGTTGATTTGCCTCCATTCATTTTTTTTTTTTTTTTGTATTAATAGTTTTGCTTCATCTGTGTTCAGTGTTGTGCGGGGAAGAAAAAAAGAGACTAATGAAGATTTACAGATTAGGTGCTTTTGTAACCAAGCCTTTGTTTTGTTAATCTGTTATTTCGGGCGTCATAATGCGGTAATGTGACGCTAGACTGAAAGAGGAACGAAGAGAGAAGCGAAGAGGCACCAATTATTTTTTTTCTCTGTTGTTTATGTAGCAAGGAAATCAAGGAGCAAGTACATTAGTTTGTGAGGGAGGATTGGATACATTAACTTGCTGGCTTTTGCGCCTTGACAGTGTATTAATGCTGTTTATCTAGCAAGGAAATCAAGGAACAAGTGATACATTGCTTGCTTTTGCGCCTTGACAGTGTATTCTCTTTTATGTGCGAAAGAGGGCCATCCAAGGGCAAAAAATAAAGAAAAGATTAGAAAAAGGCCCATTTGAGTACTGGCTCTCTACGAAGAGGAAAAGTGTCAGCCAAAATAGAGAGCAAATGCCTCGATTTATGTGACACTCAACTAAAAAATAAGGATGAAAAGAGAAATTGGCAAGAAACATGAAAGGAAAATCGTCTTTTTTTTAACATTACAAGTAGACTAACCAAAGGAAAAAGAAATGATAGAAATAAAAAATCGGTTCCATTTCTCGCCTTTACGAATATAGAAGAAAAAGTTTAAGATTTATAGAATGGAATATAAAAAACGTACATGATAAATAGAATAGAACTTTGACTAATAGCATCTTTTGAAATAAGAAAAGCTTAGAAAATTAGAAACCGCCTCCATTTCCAGCCTTTACGAATATAGAAGAAAAGTTTAGAATTTATAGAATAGAATATAGAAAAAAAAATGTACATAATAAATAAAATAGAACTTTGACTAATAGCATCTTTTGAAATCAGAAAAGCTCGAAAAATTATTAGTGTGCAAAGACAAGAAAACACACACAAAAAAAAACAGACTTATTTAGGAACACCCTGGAAAACACCTACTCAGTTTGTATTTCTTCCATTCTATAACCTGACCTTGCTTGAGAGAGGACTTGCAAGGCACCTGTCAACCTGGGGAGAGGGGAGAGGAGAGAGAGAGAGAAAGAGGGGGGAGTGGAAAGGGAGATGGAAAAGGGGAGAGGGAGAGTGGAAAAATTTTTGCTCTTTTTCTTCATTTCCTATATATATTTCTTTCCAACTAGAGATTCAAAAATTATTGACATGCTTCTTCCTCTTTTTATTTCCTGGATAAGTTTTTTTTTTTTGCACCTTGATCATTCTCGTGTATGCATCAGAGAACCTAGAATAGACGAACAGTACCCCGGGAACCTAGGAAGAAAGACTGAAGAGGAGGTAGAAGGCGCCGTCTCGTGTCCCTCCTGCCCCAAATGCCGGCTGGTTGTCTGGTTTTTGCTCTCATTAATGTGTCCTCTTTGGTCTCACATTTGTCTTCCCTGTTTGCCCCTTTTTACCTCACTTTAACCATCTCTCTCTCTCTCTCTCTCTCTCTCTCTCTCTCTCTCTCTCTCTCTCTCTCTCTCTCTCTCTCTCTCTCTCTCTCTCTCTCTCTCTCTCTCTCTCTCTCTCTCTCTCTCTCTCTCTCTCTCTCTCTCTCTCTCTCTCTCTCTCTCTCTCTCTCTCTCTCTCTCTCTCTCTCTCTCTCTCTCTCTCTCTCTCTCTCTCTCTCTCTCTCTCTCTCTCTCTCTCTCTCTCTCGTTCTATATTTTTTTCTGTCGCTTTCTCCTCGTTACCATATTCTTTGTGTGTGTGTGTGTGTGTGTGTGTGTGTGTGTGTGTGTGTGTGTGTGTGTGTGTGTGTGTGTGTGTGTGTGTGTGTGTGTGTGTGTGTGTGTGTGTGTGTGTGTGTGCTTTATGCAGGAGGAACAGCTGGCTAAGGGCAACAAAATATGAAAAAAGACCCATTGTTGCGAGTTCCTAAAAGACATGAGAGTTAACCAAAATTCAGGGACAAATGTGTGTGTGTGTGTGTGTGTTTCACTGTTTGATCTGCTGCAGTCTCTGACGAGACAGCCAGACGTTACCCTACGGAACGAGCTCAGAGCTCATTATTTCTGATCTTCGGATAAGCCTGAGACCAGGCACACACCACACACCGGGACAACAAGGTCACAACTCCTCGATTTACATCCCGTACCTACTCACTGCTAGGTGAACAGGGGCTACACGTGAAAGGAGACACACCCAAATATCTCCACCCGGCCGGGGAATCGAACCCCGGTCCTCTGGCTTGTGAAGCCAGCGCTCTAACCACTGAGCCACCTGGCGTGTGTGTGTGTGTGTGTGTGTGTGTGTGTGTGTGTGTGTGTGTGTGCAAGTAAAGATTGAAGTCAAAGTTGGCTCACAATCACATTAAAGAAAATGTGAAGTGTACACATTCTTGAGGAAAACGAAGACAACTTTCCCCAGTAATACAATTGTCACTTCCAAGCCTCACTCATTCTCATTCTCATTCTCTCTCTCTCTCTCTCTCTCTCTCTCTCTCTCTCTCTCTCTCTCTCTCTCTCTCTCTCTCTCGGACCCACTCAACCTCTTGAAGCCTCCCCAATCCCGTGTCAATTCCTCCTCTCCCTCCTCTCTCCTTCCTTCCCTCCCTCAACCTCCCCCACCCCTTCCTTCCTTCTTGGATTAGATGCTCTGAGCTATCACAACGACCAGGCGACTCCTCCTCCTCCTCCTCCTCCTCCTCCTCCTCCTCTTCCTCCTCCTCCTCCTCCTCCTCCTCCTCCTCCTCTTCCTCCTCCTCCTCCTCCTTCTCCTCCTCCTCCTCCTCCTCCTCCTCCTCCTCCTCCTCCTCCTTCTCCTCCTCCTCCTTGCCCTCACCACCTCCTTACTCTCCCCAACTCTCTGCCTGCCCCACCACACACTACACAATCAATTATCTACCTTCGCACACACACACACACACACACACACACACACACACACACACACACACACACACACACACACACACACACACACACACACACACACACACACACACACACACACACACACACACACACACACACACACACACACACACACGTCTATAGTTGTTTGCTTTTTCGTTTTATTTATTTGTTTATTTATTTATTTATTTTTAGTTTGCCTTAATTTTTTCTGATGTTAAGATCAAAGGTGTTTCGACTGACCCTGTTATTGTGTGTGTGTGTGTGTGTGTGTGTGTGTGTGGTGGTTGCTAATTAGTGGCAGTGTTGGTGAGGTCTTGAGGTCAGTCCATTCAAACCTTGTCGGGTATTCGTGCATAACACAGGACATGCAAATAATGAATGGGTCACAAATTGTCCTCATCTTAGTGACAGACCTCGGGATTCGTGTATGAGTGTAGTGTTTTCCTCTATTTGCTTATTTTGAACAATTTTAACATTAAGCATTATTAAATTCCAGTCTTTATAAGTGAATGGAAAAAGAGAGAAACGATTTAGAATTCTGCGTCACTGAATCTCTCACTGGAACTCCTGACTCATTGTTTGCGTTTTCTTTCGTCTCGCTGAAACAAGAACCTTTTATCATCAAAGCGTTAAGATTCAATACAATACCCGCTGCTGTGTATCGAGTTGGTTGTCGTTGATTTCATTGACCTTAGCTTATTACAATAGATCTTAATTTGAAAACGGTATTGGGAAAGGTACTATAATAGATCATAATTTCAAGACGGTACTAGAAAAGGCACGAAATATAAGTGAACTCTGAAAAGAAATGGAAATGATGATATAATTTGTAGCATTGTTAATTTTTGCTCCTCCTGTGTCGTGAGTAACTTGTTTGACAGCAGGCGTATACATTCTCTCTCTCTCTCTCTCTCTCTCTCTCTCTCTCTCTCTCTCTCTCTCTCTCTCTCTCTCTCTCTGTATTTTTTTTTCCTAACTGAACAATCGGACTAGTTTAATTTCGATTTCTTGTTAACTTCACTGAAACTTTCCTCACGTGATTGTTCCTTTAAACCTCTTCTTCTTCTTCTTCTTCTTCTTCTTCTTCTTCTTCTTCTTTTCTTCTTTTCTTCTCCTTCTTCTTCTTCTTCTTCTTCTTCTTCTTCTTCTTCTTCTTCTTCTTCTTCTTCTTCTTGTTCTTCTTCTTCTTGTTCTTGTTCTTCTTCTTCTTGTTATACTCTTTTTGTTCTCTCTCTCTCTCTCTCTCTCTCTCTCTCTCTCTCTCTCTCTCTCTCTCTCTCTCTCTCTCTCTCTCTCTCTCTCTCTCTCTCTCTCTCTCTCTCTCTCTCTGTCTATCTATCTATCTATCTATCTATCTCTCGGGCTGCAAGGGGATCGGTCCAATGGCATCAATCAGAAGAAGGAAAAGGAGCAGAGTTTCAGAGTCAGAATACGCCAATCAGGCAGCCACTAGCCAGCCAGCCACCGCAACCCAAGGCGTCACGACATCTCGCGGCCATCCCAAGAACTAATCATTGTCCTCGTAATTTGCAGACAGAGTTGCTAGTACTGACTCACATTCTTCCTTTCTGTCTTGTGATACGCAAACACAAAGGAGAGAGAGAGATAGATAGATAGATAGATAGATAGATAGATAGATAGAGAGAGAGAGAGAGAGAGAGAGAGAGAGAGAGAGAGAGAGAGA
>NC_059292.1:38051542-38069042 GCF_017591435.1 Portunus trituberculatus
GGAAGGAAGGAAGGAAGGAAGGAAGGAAGGAGGGGAGAGGGGAGGAAGTGCAAAGCGTTGGTTGGAATGAAACTAGAGAGAGAGAGAGAGAGAGAGAGAGAGAGAGAGAGAGAGAGAGAGAGAGAGAGAGAGATCACACGGAAATGCATGCCACACACACAAACACCCAGCAAACCCTCTCCCCCAACACACACACACACACACACACACACACACACACACACACACACACACACACACACACACACACACACACACACACACACACACACACACAGCTGATGGCCTCTAGCTCCACGCACACTGAGATTTTACCGATAACAGAAAACCCACGGAAAAAAAAGCAAAGAAAGGAAAGGAAAAGAGATACATTTATTCCTTCCCTTGCATACCTCACCTCTCGTCTGCCTGCTGGAGTGAAGGTCGAGATTGTGCTTCAGAAAAAAGAGATAGGGACAAAAATAAATAAAAACTTGATAGAAAGCAATATAACACAGCATATAAGTGGGTGGACCTTGTGCTCATGTCCCTTTAACCCCTTCTGTACCATGACGTGTTTCTATTTTCATTCTGGCTACTATTTGATGATTTTATACGGCTTAAGAAACTTATATGGGGATTAAAATAGTGAAGACTGTGGCCTCTAATCTTCTGACCTCCATACACCCTTCCTAATGTCAATAAAATGTCTAATCGTACACAAATTTGAAGGTAAAAAATGTGTCCCAGTGTTGGCTAGGTGATATTACTTCGCCAAGTTCTGGTGTAATTTTATGTGTGTGTGCATCATCTTTCTCTCTTGTCTCCTTGTTAGCGACACACTCGCAGCATCGGATTAGATTAGGGTGACTTAGACATCATATTATTGCTCTGCGTATTAGAGGAATTTATATTTCAGACTAATGAAGGAGAGGAGAAACAAGAGGAGGAAGAGGAGAAGGACAAGGAGGAGGAGGAGCAGGATGACAAGGACGAGGAGGAATACACAGAAAATATAATTGTATGCGTGGAAAGAAAAGAAGAAAATTAATTAAAAGAATAAGAAAACAAATTGTGATAGTTTAAAATTTTAGGTAGAAGCGAAGGAGAAAAAAAGGAGAAAGAAAGAAAACCATACTTGGTAAGAGAAATACATCTTTGTTTAACTGTACCGTGTTTCCTTAAGTACTTGTTTGCAATATTGCCACCTGAGAACGTGTGAATAACTACACCAAAAATAAAAACTCTCGTGGCCTTTCATAAATTCATAAGGACCATTCATTATACCTTCCATATCGAAAGTGGAAGGAACAATGTTAACTCAATAGACTGACTCCTAGTAGCATCAATTTATCCTCCCAGTATTTCAAGACACATAGTTTAGTTTGTAGATTCGAGAACAGTTTATATAGAGAGAGACTTGATTGCGGCCTTCATTTCAAAGCATTTGTTACGTCAGAGCGGCGTTTTCAGTATTCTATGTCTTATACACTACAGAATCTAATCTCTTGTCACGTCATTTGTTACTCTAAAGAGGTTTCCGCTTTGGCTTCTATCTTGTACATTGTAGTATCAAAGTTTTTATCCTTCAACATTAGTTACGTCAAAGAGGTTCTCTATTTAATGTTTTATCTTATAATCTAGAAATTAACGCATTATATTAAGGCATTTGACGCGTAATAGAGGTTTCCAAGTGTTGTTACGTATACTGCAGAAACAACAACTCTATCAAGGTGTCAAGACATTTGGCCCAATGTTTTGACTAATTCTTTCTAATCTTTTATGGAGACTGCAGTTCTAGTGGGCCTGTTTTTCTAATAAAGGTTTGTTTTTTTCCTTGGCAGTTCTTCCTCTTACATAAATAAAAAAAAAAAAAGCACAATATTTGGTACGTAAAAAGAGGTTTCCAGTTTAACGTATCCCTTCAAGTCCAAAACTGAACCCTCTATCATACAGCATTTGACAAGTAATATAGATTTTCAGATTTGTCCTATTACATGTACATTCCAGAATTATATAATACTTAACTCCTTTAGTACAGGGACACATATTTTACCTTGAGATTTGTGTACGATTAGACCATTTTATTGACATTAAAAGTGTCTGTGGAGCTCAAAAGATCAATGGCCACAGTCTCCACTATTTTAATCCCCCACATGAGTTTCTAAAGCTGTATAAAATCACCAAATACTAAGCAGAATGAATATGGAAACGCGTCACCGTACTGAAGACGTTAAACAAATCAGAAACGAAGTCTACATTTGCAGTATTTGTAAGTGAGAGGTGCTTCCACTTTGTCGCATTACGTCTACACACTCGAGAAGACATTTAACTGAACACAACCATTTACGAGGTGATTAAATCGGAGGTCCGCGGTGTGTACGAAACGAGATTTTGCCTCTGACTACTGCTGGTAATTGTGAGGAAACCAGCAAAGCGCTACCTGTTATTTCCTTGTTGTCTCTCTCTCTCTCTCTCTCTCTCTCTCTCTCTCTCTCTCTCTCTCTCTCTCTCTCTCTCTCTCTCTCTCTCTCTCTCTCTCTCTCTCTCTCTCTCTCTCTCTCTCTCTCTCTCTCTCTCTCTCTCTCTCTCTCTCTCTCTGGATCGTTTGAGGTTCCTGCTTTAGTGGATGAGAGTTGATATAATTTTGCGGTGTAAGTTTCCGCGTTGTAAAAGATGGTGATGGATGGAGATGTAGTAGTGGTAGTGGTGGTGGTCGTAGTGATGGAGGTGGTGGTGGTGGTGGTGATGGTAATAGTAGTAGTAGTAGTAGTAGTAGTAGTAGTAGTAGTAGCAGTAGCAGCAGCACTAGCAGAAACATGAATATTCCAGAGAGAGAGAGAGAGAGAGAGAGAGAGAGAGAGAGAGAGAGAGAGAGAGAGAGAGAGAGAGAGAGAGAGAGAGAAACAGAGAAGAGAGAAGATAAGAAACAAACAGAAAGATCAAATAAGAAACAGAAAAAACACAACACACACACACACACACACACACACACACACACACACACACACACACACACACACACACACACACACACACACACACACACACACACACACACACACACACACACACACACACACACACACACACACACACATAAAGACTAAAAATACGAGAAAAGAAATCCAGTGGAGGTAAAAAAGGGAAACATTCCGGGGAGAGAAAGGAAACGGCGGGGAGAGGAGGAAGAAATAATGAACAATTAGGAACAAGAGGCGGGAAGTGATAAGGCTTAGTTAGAAATGTACAAGAATGGAGCAGAAGAAAAGGTAAGGAGGAGGAGGAGAAGAAGAAGGAGGAGGAAAAGGAGAGAGGGAGCAACAAACAGCAGCAGATTTCTTGGTTCTCATTGGGATGTGTATGAGTTGACACTTCCTCGTATACAGTAAGAGAGAAATGATAGTAAATATGAAGGATTCTCCCCACCAAACGTAAAATAGAGACAGAAAGAGATGAAATAGAAAGAGAACACGAAGAAGAACGAAAACCAGGAAATGATAGCAAATAAGAAGGATTCTCCCCACCAAACGTAAAGAAGAGACAGAAAGAGATGAAATAGAAAGAGAACAAGAAGAAGAACGAAAACGAGAAAATCAATGAAGTACAACAAACATAACAATTAGAACAACAATAACAAAAACAATACAAACAGACAAAAAAAAGAATAGGAAAGAAAAAGAAAAAAGGAATGAAGAGTAGAAATAAAATGGAAGAGGAAAAACAAATTAGCTGTCTGAGATGGAAGTGGAGGAGGAAGAGGAGGAAGAAAAGACGATAAGCAAAGGAAGAGGAGGAAGGGTAAAAAAAATCGTGAGATGAATGAGGAGGAGAAAGAAAAAGAAAATTTTTAGCTCAGAGGTCAAAGATGAAAAATGAAGAAAGGGAGGAAGAAGAGGAGTGTGAGGAAGAAGAGGAATCATAAATGGAAGAAAGGGAGAAAGAAAAGGAAAAGGAGAAAAAGGCGGAGGAAGAGGAGGAGGAGGAGGAGGAGGAGGAGGAGGAGGAAGAGGAGGAAGAAAGATACTCATTTGGAAGGACGCCAGAGAGGGTGTAAGAGGTGCCCGGAATGCCACCTGATTACTCGGTGTTAAGTTAAAAAGAACTTTCTCTCTCTCTCTCTCTCTCTCTCTCTCTCTCTCTCTCTCTCTCTCTCTCTCTCTCTCTCTCTCTCTCTCTCTCTCTCTCTCTCTCTCTCTCTCTCTCTCTCTCTCTCTCTCTCTCTCTCTCTCTCTCTCTCTCTCTCTCTCTCTCTCTCTCTCTCTCTCTCCAGGAATTTTGTTGACGTAAAAGTCACTTGACATCAGCAATAAAAAAGAATAAATGACTGAGCTTGGGTCTCTCTGGGGAAGAGTAGAGAGAGAGAGAGAGAGAGAGAGAGAGAGAGAGAGAGAGAGAGAGAGAGAGAGAGAGTCAATAAAGGTATGATTAATAGCCCAAGAATAAAGGGAGGAAGGAGAGGAAGAGACGAATAAAAAACAAGGCTCTATTAAGAATGGTGAGGTTGCCTTTAGAGAGAGAGAGAGAGAGAGAGAGAGAGAGAGAGAGAGAGAGAGAGAGAGAGAGAGAGAGAGAGAGAGAGAGAGAGAGAAGAGAAGAGAGAGAAAACTAGCACGGAAGAGGAAGGATGATGGAGGAGGAAATTGGAGGAAAGATAGGAAAGGACTCTTGAGGAAACGAGTGAATGGAGGAAAGGTGGAGGAAATAAAGAGAGAGAGAGAGAGAGAGAGAGAGAGAGAGAGAGAGAGAGAGAGAGAGAGAGAGAGAGAGAGAGAGAGAGAGAATTGATGGTGGAATAGATAAGAATAGGGATTGGAAGGAGAGAAAAGAGGGATATAGAGGAAACGAGATATAAAGAGAGGGATGATGGATGGAACAGAGCAAGAGAGAGAGAGAGAGAGAGAGAGAGAGAGAGAGAGAGAGAGAGAGAGAGAGAGATGTCTGTGTTTTAGGTTAAAGCCATTATTTAGTGGTTCATTAACAGCGTTTTGTGGAAAGAGGGAGACAGCAAAGGAGGATTTTTAGCTATGAGAGAGAGAGAGAGAGAGAGAGAGAGAGAGAGAGAGAGAGAGAGAGAGAGAGAGAGAGAGAGAGAGAGAGAGAGAGAGAGAGAGAGAGAGAGAGAGATCAGACAGACACACAAAGCTAGGTCACACACACACACACACACACACACACACACACACACACACACACACACACACACACACACACACACACACACACACACACACACACACACACACACACACACACACACACACACACACACACACACACACACTCAAGCACACACACACACAAACACACACAGAAAACGAAATAACAAAACCCCTCCGTTTCCAAAGTTTTAACACAATTCTTTTCGCCTAAAACTTATGGAGTACGTAACCAACCTGGGGCAACCCTACACACACACACACACACACACACACACACACACACACACACACACACACACACACACACACACACACACACACACACACACACACACACACACACACACACACACACACACACACACACAGAAACACAAACCATGCTACAAACACCAATAAAAGAGTAAGGCAGCATAACACGTCCCGCCCGTCAGAGAATTGTTGTGTTTTGTCTCCATTCGCGCCAATGAGAGATAGCTGGGACGGGTGTGTGGTGGAGAGGAAGGTGAGGGAAGGGAGTGGGCGTGTGGGGCTGTTGGTCACTTGGAAGAGAAATAAGCCAATCCGAATTTTATCAAACGAGAGAAATGACCAGAGAGGAGAAATATAATGAAATAGTTAATGTGGAGATATTGACATTGACACGACAAAATGACAGAGAGAGAGAGAGAGAGAGAGAGAGAGAGAGAGAGAGAGAGAGAGAGAGAGAGAGAGAGAGAGAGAGAGAGAGAGAGAGAGAGAGAGAGAGAGAGGTGCAAAGGGTGTTACGGAAGTGGTGTGGTGTGCTAAGTGAAGCTCATTGTCCACACTGACCAAGGATCCCAAAACCGTCCTTCCCAACCTCGCCGCCTCTTGTTTCTGTGAGTGTGGTGTGGTCCCTTCACATTAAAAGAGTGTGTTCCATAGAGGTGTGGTCAGCTGGCCCTTTCCTGGTCCCTTCCCTTATTCCCTCTGCTCTTCTTCACAAGCCTCATTCTCGTTCTCGTTCTGGCCTTTTCGTCTTTCTCCTCTTCCTCTTTTGTTTTTGTTGTTGATGTTGTTCTTATTCTCCTTCTTATTTTTTTTCTTCTCATTATTTTTATTATTATTATTTTTTCTTATTTCTTCTTCTTGTTATTTGTTTTATCTTTGGTCATATTCTTATTCTTTTCTTCTATTTTTCTCTTCTTCCTCCTCCTCTTTCTTCTCCTCCTTTTCCCCCTCCTTTTCCTCCTCCTCCTCCTCCTTCTCCTTCTTCTCTTCCCCTTCCTCTAACACTTCTTTTTCTTCTTCTTCCTCCTCTCCTCCTCCTTCCTCCTCCTCCTCCTCCTCCTCCTCCTCCTCCTCCTCCTCCTCCTCCTCCTCCTCCTCCTCCTCCTCCTATCACCTTCATCTTTCTCTGTCTACTCCATCTTAACTCTTTTCACATTTTCTCAGTCTATATATATCACTTTCTTTTTTTTCTAATTCTTCCCCCATCCTCTTTCATCTTCATCTCCTTTTTGTATTCTTTCCTTTATTTCTATCTTTTCATATTTCTATATCACTCTTTCATTTTCTCCTTTTTAACCCTATTTTCAATCATCAACCCATATATTATTTCCTTCCCTTTGTAACATCTCGTGGTTTTCATTCTGGTGATCGTCGGGAAGAATTGCCTTTTCCAACGGTTCTTCCCTTTTCCTCTTATTTATTTTCATATCTTCTTAGTTTTCGAATTTTCTTCTTTTTTCTTCTCTTCCTACACCTCCACATCCTCCTCCTCTTCTTGTGATTAAGCTAATACTGCCCATTTTCCTAACATCCTGGCGTTCTCTACAGTAAGGATGACTGCAACAAAGGCTTTGCTCGTAGGTAAAGTGTATTGCCGCTGTGGAGTGAGTGAGTGTGAATCCTGATTGATTTTTATTCATGCCTCAGGCCAATGTTCTTAAACGCTTTGCTCTCTCCCTATCACTACTTTCCAAAGAGTTTAGTTGAAGATGTTTGTGTTTTTAAGGGTATTTTTTATGGTTCCGGTGATGGACTGGCAAGATTTTTAGATTATTATTAGGAGAAACTGTCTTGAAAACCCGGCTAGTCGTTTCTGTGGCCTTGGAAAACTGGCATGGTGAGAGAGCAAGACGTCTCTCAATACGGGTGTAATATAATGTTGGAGGGGAAGTGTTACGATGAAGCTTCTGGTGTAATATTATCTTTTTTTTTATATCATGTGGGCTTTTCACGGGAATTTATGGGCTAAAGGAGATACTTTTCGGGGTACCTCCTATCTCAAAGACTACCCGATAGAAAACCGTTGCCCCGAGTGAGGAAGCCCAAGCTACACTCGGACCGTGGAGAGGATTCGAATCCGTGCGCTTGGAGACCCCTCGGACCCCAAAGCACGCATGGTTCCACTGTGCCACGGCGGCCTTTGTTATAGTAAGGAACTAGTTGGGATAGGATTAAGGTTAGGTTTGGGTAGGGGAATTTGTGAAGTGCTAGGTTTGGTTTGGTTTTATAAGATTAAGTTAAAAATAGGTTTAGTAGCTTCTGTTATATTATTTTCTTTGTTAAGTAAGCATTTATTTAAGTTAGGGTTAGAGTTAGGGTAATTTATGGTGGGCTAGGTTTGGTTAGGTTAGGTTAAAGTTAAATTAGTAATCACAGTGTACTACAAGGACAGTTCAGGTTAGGGTAGGTGACATTAGGACAATTTGGTTTGGTCTGGGGTACGTTTGTTAGGTTAAGTTTAAGATTTGGTTAAGTTGAAACTGATTTGGTTAAGCTGGATTGAATTAAACTTGTTGACATTGAAAGATGGTTGTGATGTTCGGTTATCCTGTGTATGATTTCTCTGCTCTTTCTCTCCTCCTTCTCTTCCTCCTCTAGTCTCTTCTTTTTAACACTGCTGTCAGAAGTAGTCTTGCTTGGGTACCCTGTGTATTTGTATAATTTTTCTTCTCTTTCTCTCTTCCTCCTCCTCTTCCTCCTTTAGTCTTTTCTTTTTACACTGCTGTCAGAAGTAATGTGGCTCAAAAAAGAGAAAAAAAAACTTGCAGGGTCAAAAGGTACGTTCCTCTTTGATTTTCCTTTGTAATCCCTTGTAATCCTCCTCCTCCTCCTCCTCCTCCTCCTCCTCCTCCTCCTCCTCCTTCTGCTCCTCCCATTAGCTACAACGTCTTCCTCACAATGGGCCGGCAGGACAATTAGGGCGTGGCGCTGGTTCAGGCAAGCACTGTACATTGTCTGGGATTCCATGAACTCAGTGACAGCAAGGCGCGGCGCAGGCTGGGCGTACTCTGCCTCTCTTACTTACCTTAGCCTTTTTCTATTTTCTCTATTTTATTTATTATTTTTGCGTTCATTAACACACACGCGAGCACAAACAAATATACACTCACATAGGTACACACAAAAGAGATAGATAGATAGATAGATAGAGATAGATAGATAGATAGATAGATAGATAAATAGAGATAGATAGATAGATAGATAGATAGATAGATAGACAGAGAGAGAGAGAGAGAGAGAGAGAGAGAGAGAGAGAGAGAGAGAGACAGCCATTAAGTCCATCAATCATTAAAAGAAGGGAAAGAAAGAAAACAAAGAATTATAACAACAAAGCGAGGAAAAAATACTTCTACCACCATTACAGTGTTATTTCTGTTTCTGTTTACTATTAGTACTAGTACTACTACTACTACTACTACTACTACTACTACTACTACTACTGCTGCTGCTGCTGCTGCTGCTGCTGCTGCTGCTGCTGCTGCTGCTGCTGCTGCTGCTGCTGCTGCTGCTACTGCTGCCACTACTACCACCACCACCACCACCACCACCACCACCACCACCACCACTGCTGCTGCTGCTGCTGCCACTGCCACAACCACCACCACCACCACCACCACCACCACCACCACCACCACCACCACCACCACCACCACCACCACCACCGCTGCCGCCGCTGCTGCTGCTGCTGCTGCTGCTGCTGCTGCTGCTGCTGCTGCTGCCACCACCACCACCACCACCACTACACTACCACCACCACCACTGCTAATGATAATAATAATAATAATAATAATAATGATAATAACAGTAATAGTAATAAGGGTATATGATGATAATGATGACAATATTATTAATAATAATAACTATACAACAATAATGATAATAATAATAATAATAATAATAATAATAATAATAATAATAATAATAATGATAATAATAATGGTATATGATGATAATAATGATAATGATAATAATGATAATAGTAATGATAATGATAATAATGGAAATAATAGCTACTTACAAACGCCACACACACCCAAAACCAAGTTAGGCGTGGGCGACGCTTGGGGCGAGCAAGGGGAGGCGTGCCGTTCCTTCCCATAAGTGTCGTGTTTGCGGCCAAAACAACTTAATGGTTTCCAACAAAAGTGGTCCCCGACAAATTCTTTCGGACCCTCGGGCGCCTGGTTTGTTTCCCCTCCTCCTCCTCCTCCCCTCACCCAACTCTCCCCCGTTTACATCCCCCTTCTCTCCACCTGCCCCTCTGCTACCTCTCCTCCCTTCCCTCTCTCCCTCCTTTCATCTCCCCCTCTCTCCCTCTCCTTTCCTCCTCCCCTCCCTAACAGCCAGATCTCAGTTCCTTCTCCCTCTTCTCTCCTCCATCCACTCAGTCAATTCCTCCTCTCTTTCTTCTGATCATTTTCTCTCCTTTCGCATTTCTTCTCACCTTTTCTACACGCCTTCTCTCCCTCCCCTTCTCCTCCTCCTCTTCCTCCTTCTTCTCTTCCTCCTCTCTCTCTTGTTTTCTCACTCCTTTTTCCTCTCTCTTTGTCATCACTTCGTCCATTTTGGTTATCTCCTTTCCAAACTGCTGTCATCTCTCTCACGTTTTTTTTATTCCCTTTTATCTCCTCAGGGATCCTTTTCTCTCTCTCCCTTTCTCTCTCTCTCTCTCTCTCTCTCTCTCTCTCTCTCTCTCTCTCTCTCTCTCTCTCTCTCTCTCTCTCTCTCTCTCTCTCTCTCTCTCTCTCTCTCTCTCTCTCTCTCTCTCTCTCTCTCTTTTACTCCTTCGTCTTCACTTACATTTTTTGCTCTCGTCTTTCTTCTCCTTCTCCTCCTCTTCATTTTCGTTCTTTTTCCTCCTCACTCGTTACTCACTTTTATTGCCACTTATTTTTACTACTACTACTACTACTACTACTACTACTACTACCACTACTACTACTACTACTACTACTACTACTACTACTACTATTACTATTTAATATTTCTCAGGTCTCAGAGAATCATTTATACTAAAAGTAAAAGACAAGGTTTGTGTAACTTTTCTCCTCCTCCTCCTCCTCCTCCTCCTCTTCCTGCTCCTCCTCCTCTTCCTCCTTCGCGTGGATGATTGGAGAGGAATCATGTAAGGATCAGAAGGTATGTTCCTGTTTGGTTAAGCAATGTAATCTTCCTCCTCCTCCTCCTCTTCCTCCTCCTCCTCCTCCTCCTCCTCCTCCTCCTCCTCCTCCTCCTTCTCATCTTTGCTATTTCCCTTGCCATTTTCTTTTTTGTTCCTCTTCTTTCTCTTCCTGTTTAGTCCTCCTTTGCATTCATTTCTGCTTCCCTCTATTCCTCTTCTTTCTTCTCTCACGTCCCATTCACCTTCCATTTCTCCTACTCCTCTCTCCTCGTCTATCCATCCCTTCCTTCCCCTCACCTTCCTTCACCCTTCTAATGCCCATCCCTCCCTGCTCCTCCCTCCAGCTCTCTCACTCATCATCCTGGAGACTCGTAATGAGGGTCGCAGTTTTCGCCCCTTCTAGACAGGCCAAGATGAGCCGAAGTGACCCTGAGACATGAGTTTGCCGTGCCGCTCCTTCGTGCCTTGAGTTGCGTCTCCCGGCCATTACTGCGCTGATGAAGTCGTTCCCCTCACGATGACGCTCATTAGAACGCAGCAACAAGAGTTAGAATTAGAAGATTGTGGGTATTTGTTCTACTGGAAGTTGATTTTGAGGTCTGTATTGTGTTTGTCTGTGTCTTTGAAATGTTTGTGTTGTTTTTGACAGCAACGAGGGTTCATTAGAAGGTTATGGGTGAATGTTGTACTGTATTTGTTGGTGTTGTTTGTGTGTTTATTTTGTGTTTGTTTCTCTGTGGGTTTTTTTTCTTTGTGTTTGTTTGGTTGTGTGTCTGGAATGTTTGACGAGGGTTGATTAGAAGGTTGTGAGTAAATGTTGTACTGTGTTTTTGTGTTTGTTTATCTGTCTGTTTGTTATGTTTGTGTGTCTGTCTGTTTTGTCTGTGACTGGAGTGTTTGTATTGTTTTTGACAGCAACGAGGGTTCATTAGAAGGTTATCAGTGAATGTTGTACTGTGTTTGTCGGGACTGTTTGGATTTTTTTGTTTTATGTCTATTTGCTTATCTTTTTGTGTGTCTGTTTGCTTTGTCTGTGTGTCTGGAATATGTGTTATTAATGAGAGCCACGAGAGTAAATGAGAAGATGGTGAGTGAATGTTGTTTGGATATTTTGTTCTGTGTCTGTTTGTTTATCTTTTGTGTGTCTGTTTGCTTTGTCTGTGTGTCTGGAATATGTGTTATTAATGAGAGCCACGAGAGTAAATGAGAAGATGGTGAATGTTATACTGCGTTTGATGGGGCATGTTTCTTTTTATTTTCGCTTTGTCAGTCTGTCTGTAGTTTTTGATGTTCTGTATGACGCAAGAGTCTTTTTGGTGTGACTTACTGATTTTTATTTCTTTTTCATATCACGAATTTAATTTCTTACTTCTGAAATCTTCCTTTGCTAGATAATGTGCGGTTTTTTTTTTTTCATCACATACACAATTTTTAGGATACTTATGTGAGATACTCCTATAAACAGTTGACTCCCGGGCATGAGGAAGTAAATCTCTTTCTTACCTGACTCTTGCTGTTTGCGTGTGAGTTTGAGGACCTGTTTCCTGTACTGGCTGACATCGCTGCCTTCAAATTAGGTACTGTAGCTTATCGTAATTGGGGTCATAAGGCATAACAAATCTGCTGCTGTTACTTTTTTTTTTTTTTTTTTTTTAGTCAGTGTATCTATCTATTCATTTATTTACTTTGTTCTATATTCAGCTCTTGTGGGGTATTCTGTTTTTACTTTCCTCGCAGGCTGGGGTGATTAGCTTCCTTCCTATATATGTGGCGGTTCAGGTAGTCATCGCTCTGCTCGTGGTCGTATTGGGAGACTTTTAAAGTGACGCCTTTCCAGCGAGCTCGTGATTTAGTGGCCTTCGAAAATAGGGTTAATGGGAAGTGTGTGTGTGTGTGTGTGTGTGTGTGTGTGTGTGTGTGTGTGTGTGTGTGTGTGTGTGTGTTGAGGTGAATGGGCGAGTCATGTCTTGTGGGATTGCTGTGCATTTCTCCCGTAAGTCAGCGTGATTCCCGCCATGTCTGACGGCGCTCCACTTGCAGTCTTTTCCATGCCGTGGGGAGAGTTAACTGACCTGAACACATTCGTGGAAATAGCAACAACATTTCGCCCGATTTTATTTGACCGTATTCAGCCACATAACTCGCATTCATTCCATTGTAGATAATAGACAGCGTGGACAGAAATGCTTATTTGTTTTACAAAAGAAGCAATAAATATGAGATGCACTAAAAGATCTGACCGCTTTGGAAAGAATTATGTAGTTACTTGTTTTTAGCAAATTTGTGCTGACGTCACGCTCACAAATTTTTAAAAATTTCTTGATTTCAACATATGTTTGCGATTTCTGAACCTGGTTGCGTGTGATCGCTTCATGAATCACGGCACAGGGGATGAGAGTGCTGAGTTCTCCGCCACAGAGGAACAAGGCTTAATGGAACTGCAAGGTTCCATTGTCGGGGTTACAGCACTCAAAAGGACTATTTTCAAAGTCCACAAAGTTGATTGTTCGCGTTTTTAAAGGTGTTTTTCCCATTCATGGTACAGAATGCTTGTTCACCTATCTCTGGAATCACAATGAAATCCTTGAAAACACCAATAACTTCCACTCCAGTCTGTTAGTGGTAATGAAGACAGGACGCCCAAATGTTTGCTGTCTCTGCATAGACATCGCTTTCACGAGGAACAATTCAAGCTGTATATTTTTCTTCTTGCTCTCCGTTCAGGAGCAAAGTACATCGTAGCTGCTCCGTGCAGAATAAAATTTATTTCGCCTCTTACTTAATTCATTGACGAGTTTCACTACAACCAGCATTTAGCCAACAGTGGACAAGTCATCAGTGTTTGATATTGCAGGCTAGCGAGAATATTTCATCAGCATGCGCCTCGCTGCACTGCTCTGCATTCACTGACCATTAAAAGAAAGAAGGAAATAATGCTAATGTTTACAGCGGGAACAAATACAGCTAACCTATTTCGAGTATTCGTTGTGAAGTGTTTGTTTTACATTACCTGGCAAATAGTTCCAGTGTTATGGATGAATTGCACTTACCTCATATCGCAGACAAACAGTAATTATGTTTTGTTTTATTCCCTCATCACATAATCAGCAGTGTTAAAAAGTAAACATTCAGATTTAAAACGACATGTAAAAGTGCTCGTTTAGAAAGTAAAAAAAGAAGAGAGAGAAAGAGTACTTACCTCCAGCAAGAGCACGTTCTTCTTGACGTCTACCGTCCAGTACATCCGCACGTCGCCACGGTCGTCCAGGGCTGCCTCCTGCTGCCAGCCGTGGGACGCCAGCCGGCGGCAGGATAACACAGCCGCCAGCAGAAGCACCTCAGCTATCTGCATCTTGCCCAACCCTCGGCTCTTGGCTGCTGAAGGTGCCTGCTGACTCGCTTTCCCGGGACTCACTCAAATGTCGTGTTACTTGTCAAACTCTCTCATGTTTATTTGGGCATTGGGCTCAGCTGTGCACCACACGTCGGCGGCGAAGTCTTAGAAAATGCGACGAAACAGTGATGCAGATCGTCTACTGGAGAGACAGAGAACGGAGGTCATAAGTCATTGTAAGGAATTGATTCACGGGTCGTGCTCAGGTCTCTGTTGCACACTCGGCTACATCCGGACTGTAGTAGTGGCCTTCACTTCCAGCATTTTAGTGGCAAGCAGTGCACCAAGAGATCTCGTCATCTATAAGTTCAGTAGCGTACGCATTAACAGAGAGGCCGAGGGGGGCGGGCACATGGTGACGCCGCCCCTTGGCACGTCACTCGCCGCACGGGGTCGGACCTGCTGGAAATCGTATATGTAAATTATTGATCTCTCACTCTTGGGCAGTGGTGGTGGAAGGCGTGCAGAAGGGACGGGGGGAGAGTGGCGCAGGCCCTGTGGGGGGAACACGCCCGTGAAGTCACTGCCAAGATGCGGAGGCTCAAAAAAGCTTCAGTGTCCAGCACATCATGAATATATAAATTATGTATGTTTTCACTATCAGATAGACACGCGAATTTATAAAAAATATGTGTGTTTTAATTTTCAGATGAGCAGCGGTGCTTGATGGGGAACCCTGCCACATCCTCCACTCCCAAAACACCCTCCCGCTGACCCTCCTGCCTCGCTATAACTTCACCCTGACAGCAGATGTCCTCGCCCAGCCAGTGGCTCTGACTGAGGAGGTACCCGCCTCACGCCACCACGGTGAGTACTTGCTCCCTATTCGCCGATGTGTGAGATGTACACACGTAAAATCAACCATTTTGTTTTTCGCTACTTCGATCTCGACAGAAACGGCGCCGTATTTCAGGATGGAAAAGGCGAGGCCAGGTAGGAATCACGGCTGTGCTGCTTCTCGTAATGTTGGTAAAATATTTTCACAAAAGAATATACGAACACGTTTTAATGTTACCTATACGTCAGAAGACTGGAGCGCGCGTGGCTCTCTCTAATTAGCTGAGCTGTTTGGCGCAGATATTTCGCGTAAAAAAGATTGTTTCTTTCTCTACCAGGGAAAAATTATGACTGCAGGAAAATTTTAAAGTAGAAAATGAAGAGCCATCGTAATCCCGGGCATGGTGACTAATTACTGGCTGTGATTTGTCGTGTTTCCGGGACGACGGTGATTGGCGGCGGTTTGGATGTTGGTGGGGAATTGTTTGGGGGAGGGGACGGGGGGGAGTGACTGACGAGGCTTCTTAGTGTCTACTCCTTCCTTATCTCCCTCCTCCCCCAAAATTCACAACAATAAGACCGAGTGCAGTCAGAGTAAATACATAAACAATCCTACACGAATCTAAATTCCTCACTTAAATTTTCTGAACTTTATGGATATATCTTGCCTTCACTTTGGACACGAGCGAGAGCGCTGCTTCTTCTACAGAGAAACTACCGTGAGCCAGAACCAAACACGCAATCTTCAAGCCGCCAGGTCAAATAATGTGCAACCCAGAGCGCGCACACACACACACACACACACACACACACACACACACACACACACGTTCTCTTTACTAGTATAATTGGAGTAATAAATAACATGAAGCTACATAGTTAACAGTGCAATTTTTATCATATATCGAACACTTTCCCTTATTCGCCTTAATTATGGCATACAATTCGCTTCAATCATGCGTCTCCTTGATCTCTTGAGAGCACGTTAGCTGTCAGATTTTGTAAGGAGTTCGTCAACAGCTCAGACGACTTAACATTGAAAGAAGACGCTTAACTTAATGAAAAGAATGTGAGACGTCAGGAGAATTATGACTATTTTCCATCTTCGACATGATCTTAAGACCTGTCAAGAGCGAGGGGGTATCTGAGGGATTGAGGAATGATAAGTATTAAAGGTTTTCTGCTGTGGGTACTCTAAATGCTTAAGATAATGTATCTTCTTCATCTAGACCTGAATATACTGTTTTTTTTATGTTGGAGAGAAGTCCAGCCAAGGGCAACACAACGTTAGAAAAATAAAGGCCCACTTGAGTGCTGGTTCTCTAAAAGATAAGTAAAGGGTTAGCCAAAGTTAGGGAGCTAATGTCTTGATGCTCGTACCTCCCTCTTAAAATAAGTTAAGTTTGTAGGAAGACGGAAATACAGAAGCAGGTAGGGAGTTTCAGTGTACTGGTGGGAAGTCTGTTTGATGTGTGGTAGTGAAGCATATCGAAAGGCAATACGAGACTGTGTTCTCTAACTGTTTGGTGTCTGTCTCGACTACTTTCTTTTGTTATGATTTTCAAGAAGAGTGTTCTCGTAATTCAAGTCAAAGTTTAATTAGTTTGAGGATCCTTTTTCCATATCATTATACAACTTAAGAATGTATTTTCAAACTTTTCAGCCTCTGTGTCTATCATCTCCAATAGGATTTCCCCAAAGAGTGCTTTTATAATTGAGGTCGAAGTTAAATAAGAATTATGTATCATTAGTGAGGGGATATCGGGGATATCTTTTCATCTCTGTGGGCTTTGGAAATGGTCTTGACGAGAAAACAAAGCATTTTCAGGAGTTCATTCATGATTGTAATAAAAGTTATTGGGAATTATATGTTATTAGTGGAAAAAATTGTCATGAAAATACATCTAATGTTTTTTTGTGGCCTTAAAGAATAATCTTCATGAAAGTCACGTGTGTAAGATGCCACCAACTACAGATGAACGCCGCGTGATAAAATGTTAGTGAAACAGAATGAAATCAAGCGTGGAATACTAACAGAAAACTATGGGGAACTTAGAAATTCAAGTAGTATTAAGATATCATCGACAATTAATTCTTTTCTCTTACGTTTAGCTGATAACTAAATAAGTAACACGTACATGATGAAAGCGTCGTAAAACCAAGAATGATGTGGACGTCATCTTTAGCTCTCTTCGTACTTAAAGCTTCCACCTAAAGAATTACTTATACCCGGTGAATAAAAGCGAGACTGAAATACGTACATGAGAAGGTAATTCGCGTGTCTTCTCGTCATTCACAAAGCTAGCGCTGCAAGAGGTTCAGAGTGCAACAAGTAACTCGCGAGCTGGAGTTGAGTGTTCCAAATCCTGACTTCCACGAAAGACCTACGCAGTGAAATTTCGAATAGAAAGTCAAGAGACGTTCAGAAATGCAAGAAATTTGTCAGAAATAGTCATGCAACATTCGATCTGAAAGTCATATGGTCAAGGTTAGTTAAAAAGATGATAAAAAAATGACATATAGAGGAATGTTTATGGTTTTCCTTCTAACGACATTAGCGTCCAATCACGAAGAGCTTGTTTTATTAGCAGGATTGTTTCAGAGACCAAAAAGATGATTCGTTACGTTTTCTTGGATATGTGTTTTCAAATAGTGATGCGGAATACTTGTTAAATTTCCTCTAGGATCAGGAAACCTCTCCTAAAAAACAGAAAATTTGTGTTGTGTCACTGAAACGTTCAGGATTCATGGAACTAGTGAGTGAATTGAATTTTGTGCGTGATTTTGATCTTTAATAAACTGTGATCAAGCTGT
>NC_059292.1:38074042-38079042 GCF_017591435.1 Portunus trituberculatus
TCTCTCTCTCTCTCTCTCTCTCTCTCTCTCTCTCTCTCTCTGTGTGTGTGTGTGTGTGTGTGTGTGTGTGTGTGTGTGTGTGTGTGTGTGTGTGTGTGTGTGTGTGTGTGTGTGTGTGTGTGTGTGTGTGTGTGTGTGTGTGTGTGTTGCCTCTTTATTACTTTAGCTTACTCTCCCGGCGCAGCACAGCGGTGGGTGGGTGGGTGTGTGGGTGAGTGGGTGGACCGGACTGTTGCCATATCCTGTTAACACTTCCCCATCACGTATAAGAGAGACATCCCCGGGGAGCCAAAATGATGGCTGAACGTCCAGGGTGGTTGGGAACTCTCTCGCTCTACTCTTAGGAGTCTTGAAGATCCAGTGTCCAAAGGAGCCGCTCCACTATTTTCTTAGGTATGATCAGCCTGGCACCGTCCTGACCTTTCGTGTGGAGGTGATCTTCAGCTTGTCAGATTAATGACTGGTGGTATCCTCGACCTTGGTTTTGTTAAGAAAGTCGAAATTAACGCAGTATTCGCGCTGTGAACTCTTGATTGGTACAGACAGGCGTTGTGATTACTTCCAAAACTAATGGCATACCAGATTTGGCGGCACATCCGCCTGTCGTGAAAACTTGTACATCTCTCAGTGTCAGAGCCAGGGTGAGGCGTCCCGGCCACCGCGGCGCTAAGTGGCACGCTGACGTCACCCCGGCTCAGGCTTTATGAATTTCCTTTGACTTGACATAAATTGACCTAATTTGACGAAATGCTTCCAGTGTCTGAAAATGACGTGCGCATATATATATATATATATATATATATATATATATATATATATATATATATATATATATATATATATATATATATATATATATATATATATATTTATGAAGAGACTACTCACTACGTTGTTTAAGTTCAGGCACTAACTACAGTTATTTTATTTGTTTTCTTTGTAATTGTTTTCAGAATCTTTGTCTAATTCTATTTTCCAGGCACACGATTTTATTTAGTTATTTTATATCTTCCGTGCATGTTATTTAGTCAGAGGTTGGAAATAAGTTTCAGAAAGGGAAGAATACATGTGATTCCGTGACGAGAAGAAGAAAAGCACAAAACGCTTCGGAATCCAAGAATGAGGGGCAAGAAAGAGCTAAGCCACACACCGGGGAGCACCACCGCCATACGTCCCCGTCCCACCGAGCACACAGACAGACTGACTCAGCTGGCGACTCCCTCCTCGCAGCCTGCCAGCCGCGCCGCTCGCAGCTCCTTGCACCCTCACACATCCCTCAGCCTCTCCTCTCCTATCTCCTATTGAACACGTGTTGTCATTAATACGTAACTCTGTTTTGTATGACGGGGAGCGTCCTGGAGACTCCTGGAGGGTGAGGCCGTGTGTGGATGGGCTGCGGGACGTCGCGGGGAGGGCGGGGCGTAGGATAGCGGGGTGCTGGCTGCCTCCCGGGTGGGTTTGCCAAGAGTCACCCCAATTTTATCCATTTCTTCCGGATTTTGTGTCGTGATGGTCTCTTTTCCGCCCCTTTTACCTTCCTCCATCTACATTAAGGGGGCGCACCACTGCCTGATGTCTGCGAGGGTTTCCCCTTTTAATTGTATATTTTCAGGGGCCCGTCATGTCAATTTTTCATTTCTGAAGCGATTAATTTACAGGACAATTAATGAATGTTCTAATTTTTTTCATAAGAAGGATGACTTTTATCCATTTATTTTACTACTGGAATATGCAGAGTTGTTGCATTTAATCCTGAATCTTTGATTTTTTAAATACACGGAAAAAGATAATGAGAGAGAGAGAGAGAGAGAGAGAGAGAGAGAGAGAGAGAGAGAGAGAGAGAGAGAGAGAGAGAGAGAGAGAGAGAGAGAGTATATAACATGACATGACCTGTAGAAGAGGAAATACAAACGAAAACACAGAAACACAACACAATGTAGTAAATAAGGTGGTGAGCGTGGGATCGGGCAGACGTCCACGCTCAGGTTGGAATCCCACCAAGTACGGCCATGAAGCTGTGATATTTGTCGAGTGGTTTAAAGTTACCTAGATGTCATCTTGATACCCAGGTTCTAGGTGGTTATACCAAAGATGCACTTGGGCAGTGATATAGGCCCTAATATGGGTACCACTATAAATAAAATTGCCTGCGCCACTAATGGGTGGAAGCTTAACAGCGCTTCCAATATTCTTCAAGTTACCTACAGACGCTATAAGCCAGGACATAAAACACACACACACACACACACACACACACACACACACACACACACACACACACACACACACACACACACACACACACACACACACACACACACACACACACACACACACACACACACACACACACACACACACACACACACACACACACACACACAGGAAAAGAAGAAAAGTAACCACAACGTCTATGTGGAGGGATAAAAATAAGAAAAGCACATACAAAAGGCCAAGTTCATAAAAGTCTCCGCTAACAAAACGCCAAACAGACGACAATAACACGCAGCCGCTTCATAACATCAGTGTGGGTCGCCACTACTACTATGCTGACTCACCCTCACTGCCGCCCTCGCACACACACAACACCTCTCTCTTCATTCACCACCACAACACTCAGAACTCATAAGATCTCCTTCTTCTCCACCACCACCTCCTCCTCCTCCTCCTCCTCCTCCTCCTCCTCCTCCTCCTCCTCACACAACATTTCTTCTCTAGTTAATCTCCCCATTCACCAGTAAAAAACCACGAATCTTACTCCACGAACTACACGAAGTAATACAAAGAAAATGGACAGTAAATCATCAGACAAAAGACAATCAACAAGATCCTGGAACTGTGGAATCCTGGAACTACATTCTCAAACACTTTGCCGTCTTATCCCGAACACTCCTAACAGATTTCAGTGGATGTTGTTAGTGTCTGGAGTAAAGTTTAATGATTTTAGTGATCGTTTAACAAGTATTTTGAAGGAAACAATACACGCCAGCTTTCTCTTTCATGTCAATACTCAAAAATGTGTTACTCTCACCACAACTGTATTCAAATGACGGAGAGATGACATGTATTTTCTTTTATTTTCAGGTAAAAAATGTTAATATCAATACTCCTTAAACACACAGGATATTTAGACGTGTTGAGGAATGATGGAAGATGGTGAAATGCAAGATTCTTTGAAAAGGGTCGTCTGAAGATACTACTCTCGTTTGGGTTACTCTTTTTTTGCCCTTTCCCCCCCTTATTTTTTGTAGAGGCAGGGTTGAGGAAGAGCTGGCACTTTCCTGGATCTTCTCTTTTTTCCTTCACATAAATCTCATTGCTTTTGATCAATGGCCTTCTTACACTGAAAAACCTTCTTTACGTATAAAAAGGAAACACATCCCTTCACTCACATATGGCCGGGCAGATGCGTCCCCTGATGGAGCTGGTGAAGCGTGGCGGGGCTCGCAATGGTGGAGGGAAAATGACATGCAATATTCCGTATGCATGAAAGCGAAAAGTGGTGGTTTTATATACTCCATAATTTTGCTTTTGTAATTAGTTAGATGAATTTATGGATAATTTGTTGATTTTTTTTTCCCACCCACTCGCAAACGTAAAGTAATTATACATTGATATTCCTCGTGCGTACACTTACTAGAAACAATTCAGTTGATTCAATAATTGTATATTTTACGGAAGTAGTTAAGTGTGTGTGTGTGTGTGTGTGTGTGTGTGTGTGTGTGTGTGTGTGTGTGTGTGTGTGTGTGTGTGTGTGTGTGTGTGTGTTTCACTGTTTGATCTGCTGCAGTCTCTGACGAGACAGCCAGACGTTACCCTACGGAACGAGCTCAGAGCTCATTATTTCCGATCTTCGGATAGGCCTGAAACCAGGCACACACCACACACCGGGACAACAAGGTCACAACTCCTCGATTTACATCCCGTACCTACTCACTGCTAGGTGAACAGGGGCTACACGTGAAGGGAGACACACCCAAATATCTCCACCCGGCCGGGAAATCGAACCCCGGTCCTCTGGCTTGTGTGTGTGTGTGTGTGTGTGTGTGTGTGTGTGTGTGTGTGTGTGTGTGTGTGTGTGTGTGTTGATCGTCAGCTCTTCCCAGGACCACCCACTGATTCCACATAACTTGTATGCTTGGAAGAGGAGGATAAAGGAGAGAGAGAGAGAAAGAGAGAGAGAGAGAGAGAGAGAGAGAGAGAGAGAGAGAGAGAGAGAGAGAGAGAGAGAGAGAAAGTAACACAAAAGAAGGAGAAACTTTGGTAATCATGTGTAGGTGATATTGATTGATATTGATATCGATAACGATGATGATGATGCTAATAATGAACATAGTGATAATAATGGTGATGATGACGTTGACGGCGATGGTAATAAATAATAATAACAATAGTGACAATAATAAGGAGGAAATCATCACACTAAATCTATCTTTACCCAGTATGAGCATTACATAACACCATTTATTCTCCTCACAACGCCTCCGTCCTGAAGTGAATGGCTTACAGACAATTGCTGACACTAGTATATTGTTCACCACAGGGTTCAGGAGGCAATGTGGTTCGTAAAGGTCATAGAGGCTGTTCGACCAGATATTAGAAGACTTTTTATTTTTCTGCAACACACACAAGTAGTTGATCTAATATAATTCATACATATAATTTGACCATTAAATAGTATTCATGTTATCTTAAGTATTCAACAGTTTTTTTTGTGGTCAATAAAATATCTATCTATCTCTGCCATTGAGCTCCAAGATAGCGTTAGAAAATGTACAGCAGGACAAGAAGTTATGAGACATTGCGAAAAAAAAATATATACTAGAGAAGCAGGCATGAGAAAAAAAAAATATATATATATAAAACACCAATGAAAATATACGTAGATAATGCTATTCTCTAATTGAAAAGTATAATGTACGCATAGAACCATTAGCTAAACACTTTCACGGCCGGACACCAGCTATTCACCGTACGCAGACGAACAAAAGTATCATATC
>NC_059292.1:38084042-38091542 GCF_017591435.1 Portunus trituberculatus
GAGGAGAAGAAGGAGGACGAGAATGAGAAAAAGGTGAAAGTGAAGGAGAAGGAGGAGAAGATGAAGAAGAAGAAGAAGAAGAAGAAGAAGAAGAAGAAGAAGAAGAAGAAGAAGAAAAGCGTTGGTGTTCGTGTTGCTGACTATTGCATATCATTAATTAGTGGAGTAATATTTTAGAATGAAATTACGAATTGATGGGCGAAATTACGGAACTGACTTCATTACAAATTGTGTGAGATAACATTGAAACATATGCGGGTACGTGGGTGTCTGTGTTTCTGTGCGTGCTGGTGTGCATGACTGAAATACGTAAAGGCAGGGAAGGAGATATAATTATTCAAAAAGATAAAATAAACATGTATAGATATTCCTAAAACTGTCGGAAAAATATATACGAATGTCCATTAAAAAAAAAATAACCAGACACTTTCCTCTCAAGGTCACTCTGCGTGCGAGGTCATCAGTTTAAAACTCAAGATGTCCTCCTCAAGCCAGCCCGAAATTGGTCGTTCGTCTCCTGAAGGGCAAAGGGCACTTGCAGGAGACAGACTCAGACCTGAACACTGGCGCACTCTTCCTAAAATATGTGTGCAGGAGGAGCTATGATTGGGTGTGTGAAGGGGGGATGTGGGAGGCAAGGACGGTGGGATGAGTATGAGAGGGTGAATTCTGTGTGGTGAGGAGACGTAAATATATAAGTATATAATAGATATGGGACCAATACATAAAAAAGATGAAGATTGATTGTTTGTTTGATAGGAAGGTGGGTAGATAGATAAGCAGAGGGTTAGATGCATAGATTGTTCGATAGGTGAATAGATAGATATTTTAATAGAAAGAGCGATAGATAAGTAGGTGCGTAGGTAGATAGAAAGATAAATGAATAGCTAACTGTAAGAATAGGTAGATAAATAAAGAGAGAGAGAGAGAGAGAGAGAGAGAGAGAGAGAGACAGAGACAGACAGACAGACAGACAGACAGATAGACAAACAGACTCTCAGACAGACATAGCGTTCATCTCCCTTCCCTTCAGACCCAATGGAGCTTGAAAGAACTTCCGAGAGTCTGGAAACAAAACACAGTCACATAGATCTCCAAGGACTGACAGAGTACGAAGCTCGAGGAAACGCCAATCAAAGTCCGCAGTTCAAAGACTTCGATTAAGCAAAAAAGAAAACAGACTCCTTGTACCTTTCGAAGTATAGATGGCGTTGCTTGTAGTGTTTACTTATCTTATGCTGGGGATGTGGCGTCGGGTGCAGCATCTCAGGGTGTGGCGAGGCGGGCGTGGCTAAACATGGGGAACTTATCTAAAGCTATAAAACAAAGGAAATGGTGCTGTCAGGAGGAGGGAAACAATAGCTCAAGCGTCCTCGTGGTGACAGCCGTGCAAATTGAGTATGCCTCCATGCAGTAATAGCATTATGTTAATACTAGTGAAGGTGACAGCAACGACAACAACAGCAGCAGCAACAGCAGCAAGGCGACTACACCACTAACATTAATGGCAACAGCTGCGCCAGTAACACCGCCATTAGCACGCTAGATACACAGCAGCTATATGAGTACAGGACAAAGCACACACACACACACACACACACACACACACACACACACACACACACACACACACACACACACACACACACACACACACACACACACACACACACACACACACACACACACACACACAACACGTGAGTTAGCGACGTGATCATCTGCCTGCCACACAATCCTTACAAAACTACTGTCGAATAATTTCTAGCAGAGTAACAAGCATAAATATAGAATAAAAAATAAGTATCCTTTCATGGCGTGTAATTTAGTTTTTTTTTTTTTTTTTTGGTATCTGATCTAATAACCATAAACTTGATCCTATTCGTGAACAGAATAGATATAATCACACACGCAAGCAAAATTCACACACTCGCAGACTTTCTCTCTCTCTCTCTCTCTCTCTCTCTCTCTCTCTCTCTCTCTCTCTCTCTCTCGCTCTCGCTTTCGCTCTACACTCATCCTTTGTCTCTAACGCTTTCTAAACATCTATTTCTCATTTCAGGGATATCATGCAAACACCACAGGAACACCACAGCAAAACCTTGAACTAAACACACACTGGAGTAATACATACCCACGGACCTCTCACAGCATCACACCACAGCAAAACCTTGAACTAAACACACACTGGAGTAACACACGCCCACACACCGCCACAGCATCACACCACAGCAAACCCTTGAACTAAACACACACTGGAGACACACCCACACACCGCTCACAGCATCACACCATAACAAAATCTTGAACTAAGCACACGATAGAGTAACACACGCCCACACACCGCCACAGCATCACACCACAGCAAACCCTTGAACAAAACAAACACTGGAGACACACCCACACACCTCTCACAGCATCACACCACAGCACATCACAACAATACACGCCACCGGTACATTCCAACATTCAAGGCACTGTACTTAAACCATCACCATCCCTCAACATATCCCACAGTTACAGTGATTACCATTTGTCTCACCTCACCATCACCACCACTACCACTACCACTACTACCACTCCCAGCCTAGTGCCGTCATCATCATCTGTTACCGTCCCCTCTCGCGACGCCACCACACTGCACCACAAAGCCACGATAGCACTAAAGCTTGCGACACCATACAACGCCACATATTCTTCACTCTTAACTTTTCACTAACATATCATCACGTCACACTTTGCTTCATACACACACACACACACACACACACACACACACACACACACACACACACACACACACACACACACACACACACACACACACACACACACATACACCACACCACACCACACCACACCACACCACACCACACCACACCGTCACCATTACCATGAGAGACTTAGTAGGACATCACAAAGCACTAAATCAACACCACAGTCACGACAATAACCCATTTTTACTCTACACCACACCACAATCATCACCACATTGATCCACAGCATGTCACCAATACACCACAAGCAACATAATGCAGCTACTATAACACCACATAGTCATCACCCTATACTACACCACAACACATCACCAGCCAACCAAACACTCACCAATACACCACAAAACTCCCCACAAGCAAATAAACACCTTATAGCATCCAAATTTACTTATAAAGCCTTAGAAACGTATCTATAAACAGGCTTTCGTGCGTTCTGCTTCACCTACCCATGGAAAAAGGAATCCAAGAACCTCCTCTGATCCTCCTCTTCCCCACTGATCCCCCTTTTGGATGCACCTTGATCCTCCGTACCCACGAGAAGCGATCTGCTCTGTTTATGTCCGTCGCAAGATCTTCACTTATGCGCCAGGTGAGCTGAAGAAATTCGGAGGCGCAGCTATGATAAAGATGCAGTTGAATTTTATAGTGATTGAGTTACCGTTAATCAGGTTGGGTCTTGCCTCACGTGTGTATGATGTGGATGAGATGGAGGTTTGGGGGTATGAAGGTGCCGTGGTTGGATAATGCAATTCGTTGTTGTTGTTTTTTTCTTTTTTTTTTCCTGGTTTGGTTGATATTTTCGCTGGTATGGGTTTTCTTTTTTTTCCTTTTTCTTTTCTTTTTTTTCGTAGTCTTTTTTTTTCCTGGTGTGATCAGTTTTGGTGGCATTGAGAGTGATTTATTATGGTTTGCATGTAGAAAAATAAGATAGAATTTTTGGTTATTTATTTACTCTTTGTTCAAGCAGATTTTATTGTACAAAAGGGAAATCTAAAATGTTTGCTGCCAACTATGGACAAAAATGAGTTCAGGTATGGGTGAAAGAGTTAAGAACGATGAAAAAGCTTAGTGTTAGTTTATAGATTTCGAATAACACCTTTGACAACAAAATAAAGAGAAACCTGAGCACACTAAGACCTATTCAGTGTTTGTTACTTTACTTCTACTTGTTTTGCATCCTTTGTGCTGAGTCAAATTAGCGTCATTTTATTCCATCATTAGCAGTTGTAGGTTAATGAAATGGCTTAATGGTACTTTATAGTTTTCGACAACACTAAGAACTAAGAACACTGAGACTTTTCCAGTGCTTATTACTTCACTTCTACTTGTTTTCCATCCTTTGTGTTGATTCAAATTAGCGTCATTCTACTCCATCATTAGCATTTGTTTCATTGTCATGTTTTATACTCTTTCAATTCCGGATGACTGAACCCAAAAAAGGAAAGAAGAAAGAAAAATTGAAGTCCTATTCTAATCCAGGCTCATGATTATATATGTAAAGTGTGTGATTAAGTGTAATTTACATATTCAAAGGCGCAGGCAACTAAACACCAGTCTTTGCCATCAAGATACTTACCTCAGAAATATATATATGAAAGGAATAAGGACAAGCATAAGTCTTCAGGCCATCACGTCACCTTCCTGTCTCTTCTCTTAGTGTGTTAGTAAAAGAGGAAAGATTAGAAAAATTATGGAAATGGTGGGTGGAAGTAGGTAACTATATGTCATACAGAGACAGCCACGTGTGGAGCTGATGGCTTCCTGCAGCTTCTCTTATTTTGTATTCTTATATTCTTATGACCTGAAAATAGTGCAGTGTTATATGTGGAAATGGTGTTATTTTTCTGTTATACGCCACTGGAATCACAGATATACAAGTACTTGGTATCAAAATTATGGCAACACGAACCTGAACTTTAAGATAACTATGTATAAGTGAATCCTAAGCATTACTATCCTATGTTCGGAAAATATAGGAGCATTGTATATGGAAACTTTCTTTCTTAACCCCTTCAGTACCATGACGCGTTTCCATACTCATTCTGGTTACTATTTGGTGATTTTATACAGCTTCAGAAACTCATGTGGGGGATTAAAATAGTGAAGACTGTGGCCATTAATCTTCTGACCTCCATAGACCCTTCCTAATGTCAATGCAATGGTCTAATCGTACACAAATCTCAAGGTAAAAAAAATGTCCCAATACTGAAGGGATTAATCACACAGCATTGCAATAATAAACTTGAGAAGAAAACTAGTGACTATGACAAATCCTGAACGGGGACAGGAATAGAAATATCCCAGCGCTGCACCGCCCTCGTGATGACAACTTCCCCGCCTTCCTCTCCCTAAAAGGCTCTAATGCAGCATTCGCCAACGCAGATCTAATTTCCTATCAGTGGAGCTCCATCCCGTCTCTCTTAACCTCACTTTCTATTCCTCAACGAGACACTTGTGCGAGACTACCCATACCAATTTCATTTCGCTCTTTCATATTTGATTCTCGGCGGTTTCTTTTTCCATTGCTGACTTTTGGGTTCATCCTCACAAGTTGTTCTGGAGACCACGAAATTGAAGTTTCATTTGAATACCTGACACCAACACACAAACACACACAAACACACACACACACACTCTCTCTCTCTCTCTCTCTCTCTCTCTCTCTCTCTCTCTCTCTCTCTCTCTCTCTCTCTCTCTCTCTCTCTCTCTCTCTCTCTCTCTCTCTCTCTCTCTCTCTCTCTCTCTCTCTCTCTCTCTCTCTCTCTCTCTCTCTCTCTCTCTCTCTCTCTCTCTCTCTCTCTCTCTCTCTCTCTCTCTGAGTCTCAGCATCTTTCTTCTCTTTCCTCTAATCGATCAGCATCTTTCTTCGCTCTTTCCCTCTAATCGACTGCCTCCTCTATCAGGATACTTTTAGAACTAAACGCCTTTGCTTTCTTGTTATTATCCTCAACGTGTATTTTATTTCTCTTAAGTAGCTTTATCTTTCTATTTTATTTATTTTTATTGTTTTGGATTATGTAATGTATGTCTTTTTTTCTCCTGCCATTGTGTTAGTATGGGGATAGTTGACATGGTGCGAGAAAATTGTAGATGTTGAGTTTATGAAAGATAGCACTTAGTTTCCTATTTCATTTCATATTGTTGATTCAGCGGTCTTAGTATTTTTCTTTTATTCATTCATTTTTCTTGTGTGTGTGTGTGTGTGTGTGTGTGTGTGTGTGTGTGTGTGTGTGTGTGTGTGTGTGTGTGTGTATACCCTTTGTTTTTTTTTGTGTGTGTGTCCTTTGTCTTGTGTATGTGTCTGTGTGTGTGTGTGTATGTGTGTGTCCTTTGTCTTGTGTATGTGTCTGTGTGTGCCCTTTGTCTTATGCATGTGTGTATGTGTGCCATTTGTCTTGTGTGTGTGTGTGTGTGTGTGTGTGTGTGTGTGTGTGTGTGTGTGTGTGTGTGTGTGTGTGTGTGTGTGTGTGTGTGTGTGCCCTTGTCTTGTGTCTGTGTATGTGTGTGTGTGCCCTTTGTCTTCTGCTGTCTGTGCATGTGTGTGCCCTTTGTTTTGTGTGTGTGTGTATGTATGTGTGTGTGTGTGTGTGTTTGTGTGTGTGTGTGTGTGTGTGTGTGTGTGTGTGTGTGTGTGTGTGTGTGTGTGCCCTTTGTCTTGTGTGCGTGTGTGTGTTCTCTTTGCCAGTGTCCTTCAAGCATAGATATTTCCAGACAGTCCGGTGATCACAGTAATAGAAAAAGGAGAAAAAGAGAGAAAAAGACAAAGTAAAGTGGATAAATTAATCTTCCTCGCCAGGCCTCCGAGTTTTCGTATTATGTCTCCTTTCTCTCTCTCTCTCTCTCTCTCTCTCTCTCTCTCTCTCTCTCTCTCTCTCTCTCTCTCTCTCTCTCTCTCTCTCTCTCTCTCTCTCTCTCTCTCTCTCTCTCTCTCTCTCTCTCTCTCTCTCTCTCTCTCTCTCTCTCTCTCTCTCTCTCTCTCTCTCTCTCTCTCTCTCTCTCTCTCTCTCTCTCTCTCTCTCTCTCTCTCTCTCTCTCTCTCTCTCTCTCTCTCTCTCTCTCTCTCTCTCTCTCTCTCTCTCTCTCAGTTTCCTTTACCGGCAAAAGTATGCTAATGAAAAAGAAAAACAAATGAGAAAGTGAATAGATCAATGAGTTACTACAAACATGCACGTTATAAATAGCAACATTAGCATTATATCGAAACAAAAAGTATATTAAACACGTTGAGAGATGAAAAAAAAAATTGTTAAACTTATTTGAATGCAGAATTATAAAACGCGCTTCATTTTTTTTTTTCTAATCGGTGTTTAGAATTCCAGATAAATTTCATACTTTCCTGTGCTGAAGCATCTATTTTTTATTTTTTTTTATTTATCTATTTGCAAACTGTGTTAAAAATAGAGTACAAAAAAGAGACGTGACGGGAATGAGCTGCAAATGTTCACTCCAGCCTGATAATGAGATAGTTGAAGGCTTTTAGTCTGCCTGTCTGTTTGTGTGCATGTCCTCATTTCTCTTTTCTCCCTCCCCCCTTTCTCTCTCTCTCTCTCTCTCTCTCTCTCTCTCTCTCTCTCTCTCTCTCTCTCTCTCTCTCTCTCTCTCTCTCTCTCTCTCTCTCTCTCTCTCTCTCTCTCTCTCTCTCTCTCTCTCTCTCTCTCTCTCTCTCTCTCTCTCTCTCTCTCTCTCTCTCTCTCTCTCTCTCTCTCTCTCTCTCTCTCTCTCT
>NC_059292.1:38101542-38124042 GCF_017591435.1 Portunus trituberculatus
CTCTCTCTCTCTCTCTCTCTCTCTCTCTCTCTCTCTCTCTCTCTCTCTCTCTCTCTCTCTCTCTCTCTCTCTCTCTCTCTCTCTCTCGTTTCATTTGGCCTCATAAAAACACTAATGGAGCTGCCTTAATCTGAACCTTGCAGATAATAGCTCTCCCTCAGTCTCTCTCCTCTCTCCCTCCCTTCCTCCATTATCTCAGTGGTGTCAGGGCAGCTCAGGATCAGGTCAAGGAAGACGATTGATGAGTAATAGATTTTTACCTCTCTTTTTTTACCCATTCATCGTTTTCTCTCCTTTTCGAGTACTGAAGAACCCGAAGTATTGTTTTTTTTCATGACTTTTTTTTCTACTGGTGAAGTCTTCATTGTTATACTTTTTGGAGTTTTTAGTTATGTTTTTTCTTTTCTCTTGTGTGTTTTTGTTTTTCGTTTTTGTTTTTGTTTTTTTTTTATACTGGTGTTTGGCACATATTTGATTCACTAGCTGTGATTCTGAGGCGTGTTTATTTATTCTGTATCCGGTTTTAGTCTTTATTGATACTTGGAAAGATTTTATGCTCTATTGAGGCATTTTTTTTTTTTTTTTTTTTTTTGCTGTTTGGCACATATTTATCAACATTAGTAATCATTCTAAGGCGTTTTTTCTTATTCTGTAGCCAGTTCTAGTCTTTAGTGGTACTTGGAAAGATTTTGTGCTCTATTTCCAGTGGTGTTAATTGTTCTGTATCTCAGGGAAAGGGTTAGTTCGACCTGTCTTGTTTATATTGTCATAGTATTATGCTTTTCTATAGGTTATTCTTCCATCTCTACAGTTTTCTTTTCTATTCTTTCTATTTTTCTTTGTTTTGTGTGTGTCTCATATATATTGTCATCGTCTCGTAAAAATCATGCTTTTCTATAGGTTATTGTTGCATCGCCACAGTTTTCTTTTCTATTATCTCTTTTTTTGCAATATTTTGTTCACTTGATCTGTCATTCGGTTATTTTTTTTTCCTTTCTTTCTTTCTTTCTTTATTATTTATTTATTTATTCATTGTGCTGAGTTAGGAATGTGGGGATTAAGAACTTTTTTCTGTTCATTCTTAGTTTTTTCTTTAGTTTTTTTTTCATTCATTCATTCATTCGGATATTTTTTTTCCTTTACTTATTTATTTACTCTTTTTTCTGGATTAGGAATGTTGTGACTAAGAATGAAAGTTTGATCCATTTTTTTTTCTTTTAATTATACCATGTAGGCTTTTCACGGGAATTTCTGGGCTAAAGAAGATACATTTTTGGGGGTACCTCCTATTTCAAAGCCCACCCGCTAGGAAACCGTTGCTCCGTATGAGGAAGCCCAACATACACTCGAACCGTGGACAGGATTCGAACCCGTGCGCTTGGAGACCCCTCGGACCCCAAAGCACGCATGGTGTAGTGATTAATAAAAATAATTTGTCTATTATTTTAGATATCAGGTCATCTTTCTCTCATTAGTCTCCCTGTTTTATCTAACTGTTCATTTACTTATCTATCTTTCTACCTATGTATCTATACGTATGCATCTATGTATGTATGTATGTATCTATCTATCTATCTATCTATCTATCTATCTATCTACATATCTATCTGCCTGTGTGCTAATCTAAGGAGTTGATGTTTAATGATAATCGCATTGAAAATATCTGTGTGTGTGTGTGTGTGTGTGTGTGTGTGTGTGTGTGTGTGTGTGTGTGTGTGTGTGTGTGTGTGTGTGTGTGTGTGTGTGTGTTCATTGAGTATTACCTGCCATATCTTGTAGTACCTTGTGAAAGAATCTGCAGAACTATTTTGTCCTTGTTGTTGTTACTGTTGTTGTTGTTACTTTTGTTGTTGTTGTTGTTGTTGTTGTGGTTGTTGTTCTGGATGTTACTGTTGTTGCTGTTGTTATTTTTGCTCGCTTGAGAGGAGAAAGAAAAAAAATTGAAAATACCTTCCTTTTTCTATTTTATCATCTTTCTTTATGTTCTTTCTGCTGTTATTGTTCTTTTTTTTTCTCTCCTTCGATATGAACTTTGTGTTTCATTGTTCATATTTATTGTCCAATATTTGCCGTTATTGCCATATGGTGTTTTGTCTCTCTCTCTCTCTCTCTCTCTCTCTCTCTCTCTCTCTCTCTCTCTCTCTCTCTCTCTCTCTCTCTCTCTCTCTCTCTCTCTCTCTCTCTCTCTCGTTTTAATACATAGGTTATTTTATATTATTTCTGTACTGTGTGTGTGTGTGTGTGTGTGTGTGTGTGTGTGTGTGTGTGTGTGTGTGTGTGTGTGTGTGTGTGTGTTCTGTTTGTTTGACTGTTTGTGTGCATATGTGTGTGTGTGTGTGTGTGTGTGTGTGTGTGTGTGTGTGTGTGTGTGTCTGTGTGTGTGTGTGTTTGTATGTGTGTCTGTGTCCGTGCGCTCGTGCTCTCTGCCTCGCTCTATAAGCATCCTGTTTTATCATCAGAAAAGATTAAAGCCTCGGAAAAAATAAAGAATGAAGGCCATTTTTTTCATGTTTTTTTGTAGAGTGGAGGTGACCATCACTGTAATGAACAACTGGAGGCCTTTGGTTGGCTGCTACTGCTGCTGCTGCTGCTGCATGCGAGAGAGAAAGAGAGAGAGAGAGAGAGAGAGAGAGAGAGAGAGAGAGAGAGAGAGAGAGAGAGAACGAGAACTACTGTAAACAAACTTTGACACAAGATAACTGGTTCTAACACACTCACACACCCACCTACACCCACGCACACACACACACACACACACACACACACACACACACACACACACACACACACACACACACACACACACACACACACACACACACACACACACACACACACACACACACACACACACACACACACACACACAGCAGCAAGTTGGCAGCGAGATAAGAGCGGCCTATTAATTTCAGAAGCACCGCCGGTAATCAGGCGTAGATGCAGGGAAGTTGACGGAGAGAACAATGGGAGTGGAGACAAAGAGTATGCGAGGAGCTGTTGTCTGTAGGCGGCAGGGTCGTCGGAACGGGAACAGAGAGAGAGAGAGAGAGAGAGAGAGAGAGAGAGAGATTAATTGGGCTCTCTTTTAAACACACCAACTATTTTTTTTTCTTTTTTTTTTTTTTTTTGTTTCCGTGTAAATTAATTGATCTTTAGTTGTGCCTTTGTTGTTTTATTGCTCGGCTACGGTGTAATGACCCGAGGATACGTTTGAACCTCCTGAACCTTGGTAAGTGACGGGGCTGCACCTTATTGTTCCATCGGTAATGTGTTTGATTTCCATGCTCTTGTCCTGAGTTCAATTTCTGACATCCCTGTTTCTCATATTCATCTAAGCTTTCAGATCAATTGTTTAATATTTCAGTATGCCAAGGTCTAAGTGTGTTCTGTATGTGCTGTGCTTTAAGATTGAATACATCGTTACGTCCTTGTTTACTGTTGTTTCTATAAAGATTACACAACTTACTACACTTTGCCATATTAAAAGTTCATTAATTCACCAAATAATAATCGAAATAGACTAAATTAAGATCGTAATGGATGAGTAAGCAGGGTACAGGATAATGCCGGTGTTTCTCTACAATAAACCTAATCTATACATTACTATACATCATTTCAAAACTTCACTAACTCGCCGAATATATCAATAAAAATACAACTAACCAAGATCGTGAGGAATGAGTAAACACGTATTATTTTTTCCAACCCTTTCCATCATCGTCGCAAGAATCACAGTAGTTACAAGACAGAATGCTTCACCTATACATTACTACAGAAGACCTTAAAGCTTCACTGAACAGATCGTGAGGAATGAGTAAACACGCATTTTATTCCCAACCCTTTCCATCGTCGCAAGAATCACAGTAGTTATGAGACGGAATACTTCACTTATACATTACTACAAAAGACCTCAAAGCTTCACTGAACAGGTATATAATTGCAGTGGATGAGTAAACAGGGGTACCTTTTTCTTAGCCCTAGACCATCATCTTCAGCTTAATGAGGTGCCCTGATGGTGCGTAGAGTAAATAGAAAGTGATATTGTGGCGCTGTAAGAGTAAAGACAACAACACTCGTCCTCCAACCAACTCCAAAACAATGGTGATGACAAACAGACAGATAAACACACGCCACATAAGATAATAGACACACACACACACACACACACACACAGTAGTCAGATAGATAGATAGACAGGCGTAAACTAGTTAAATATGTACAGCCCAATGCATATACGATGACGGACACACAACCAAACACACACACACACACACACACACACACACACACACACACACACACACACACACACACACACACACACACACACACACACACACACACACACACACACACACACATAACTTCGTCTTCGTTTTGAGTGTTTGCCTTCCATAAAGACAATATTGACTGTAGAAACCTAAAATTGCCTCTCAGAACGGTAGTAACCCCCCTTTCTCTCTCTCTCTCTCTCTCTCTCTCTCTCTCTCTCTCTCTCTCTCATGTTGTCTTTCCTTTGTTAATTAGTGTGAAATTGTAAAAAGTGGTTGAGAGAGAGAGAGAGAGAGAGAGAGAGAGAGAGAGAGAGAGAGAGAGACTGTAGAGAAAGGCGATGATGAGAAGTGGGGGGAGGGGGTTGTTTCAGATCATTTCAAGGCCATCCGCTCCACTTCCTTCATTCAAAGCTTTTGTTTGTTGTACACAACAGAAACATAGACGCTTTCAAAGAGGCTCCAAGTAGCGACAAAGATGAAACTCTCTCTCTCTCTCTCTCTCTCTCTCTCTCTCTCTCTCTCTCTCTCTCTCTCTCTCTCTCAGTCCTGTATTCAGAAACGCTCTTCTCTCTCACTACGACTGTATCCCGAGGCCATGGAGATGATTAGCGGGGTTTTCAAGAGTGTTTCTACAATTATGAATGTAGGAATATTGTCACTCTGCTTTTAGAACCTTATGAATGCCTTAAGAAACTTGTGTCAATTTAGATAAATCTTTTTTGAAACTGAACGTGAAGCACACAGTGTTTGAGAATACGAGGTTCCTGCATGCGCCAACTTGCTATGAGAAACTGCGACGCTCTCACAAAACTGCTCCGTCCCTTGTGTTGACTGGCGAACTCCGGGACTGACTAGTGACTCCCCCTTCCTCGCTCTCCTCCTTCCCGCGACTTGTGTTGTTTCAAAGTAGGAGTATCAAGACACATCCAAAACGACGTATATTGATGCTTCTCTGCTTGTCTTTCTGTCTTTGTCTGTTTGTCTGTCTGTGTGTCTGTGTGTCTGTCTGTGTGTATGTGTGTCTGTCTGTGTGTATGTGTGTCTGTCTGTGTGTATGTCTGTCTGTGCGTATGTCTGTCTGTGTGTATGTCTTTCTGTGTGTCTGTCTGTCTGTCTGTCTATCTATCTGTCTGTCTGTCTGTCTGTCTGTCTGTCTGTCTGTCTGTCTGTCTGTCTGTCTGTCTGTCTGTCTGTCTGTCTCTCTCTCTCTCTCTCTCTCTCTCTCTCTCTCTCTCTCTCTCTCTCTCTCTCTCTCTCTCTCTCTCTCTCTCTCTCTCTCTCTCTCTCTCTCTCTCTCTCTCTCTCTCTCTCTCTCTAATAAGTATAATAATGATAATAATAGAAACGATAATGATAATGATATTGATGATAATAATAATAATAATAATAATAATAATAATAATAATAATAATAATAATAATGATAATAATAACGATGATAACAATAACAATAATAAATCCTGGAGAAAAAGAGTTGCATCTGATACTAATGCATCAAACAGGGGGATTAACAAACCGAAAAAAAAAAAAAGTATTAGTGTGCTTGATCACCTGCCTTCACCTGCCTAGAATAGAAACTAGTGCAGGCAGAATTACCAGCGAAGCTAATTAATTACATTGGTGACATTACGATACCAAATTTCAGCAGAGGCAAGTTTGTGAGGGTCAGGAAGGCGTGAAGGAGAGAGAGAGTGAGAGAGCAAGCAAGCAACTCCACGTTACTGATCACTAGACGTCACCTCGGCGGCATTCTAAGACAAGGACTCCACTCGGTCACTTGATCAGGAGTTTGGCTGGCATCGCTATTTTTAACAGGACGTGACTTGACTCAGACTCCAGGCGTAATTTGCCTTCTCTCTCTGCCTTCCCCCTCTGCCTTTCTTTCTCTGCCTCGGCCTGAGATGCACGGTTAGGTTAGCCTCAGGGTATTGTTGTTTTGATTCGTGTGAAAGGACCGTGGTTTGCTGGAAGGAGAATGGTTGGTTGTCATTTTATTGCAAGGGTGGTCTCTCTCTCTCTCTCTCTCTCTCTCTCTCTCTCTCTCTCTCTCTCTCTCTCTCTCTCTCTCTCTCTCTCTCTCTCTCTCTCTCTCTCTCTCTCTCTCTCTCTCTCTCTCTCTCTCTCTCTCTCTCTCTCTCTCTCTCTCTCTCTCTCTCTCTCTCTCTCTCTCTCTCTCTCTCTCTCTCTCTCTCTCTCTCTCTCTCTCTCTCTCTCTCTCTCTCTCTCTCTCTCTCTCTCTCTTTTTTTTTTTTTTATTTAAACAAAACTTAATACAAAGGAACATGTACCCAAAGGCGCACTGTCGTGTGCTACCTATTCTAAGGGTACTACAATCTATTTCTCTACAATATTTACAAGACTTAAAAATAGATAATATACAAGATGGTCAGCATGTAAATGGAGCACTATTCGTTTCACTTCACTAGCACTATTCACGCACTGCACTACACTGAGTGTCACGTCACAAAGAGTGTCAGAGGAGTTGGCAGTGTCTGTCTCCACTTATGTGCCATCAGTTTGACACTGTGAGTGTTCATCTCCTGGACGTGAGGCACCGCGGCCGTGAACAAGTTCCACATCCTGGAGACGCGTCCTGCGAAGGTGCGTTGATGCTGACACCCGTGGGATCGCGGCACCTCTACGGCGTCACCACCATTGAGCACCGTTCTCGTGCTCCGTGCGGTGACTCTTAGAGGATGACGCAGCCCTGCCAGATGTGGCACTCTTTGCACCTGTGCCTTATGGAACACTACGATCGCCGCCACGTCTCTGCGGTGTTCCAGTGAATCAAGGGGACGCTCAGGCTCTGGGTGAGGTGGTAGTGCAGCATCTACTAGCCGTATGGCGCGGCGTTGGATGCTGTCCAGTCTCCTTCTGTGTGTGGCGGCACAGGACATCCAGGAGAGAGCTGCGTATTCAAGGTGGGGCCGCACCTGTGCCTTGTACAGCAGCAGTCTCCCTTCCTGTCGAGGAAACTGGCGATCCTTCTGAGAGCGGAGATCCTGTGAGAGGCTTTCTTGGCAATGGTTTTGACATGCCTGTCAAACCTCAGCCCTCGATCCACCTCCACTCCAAGTATCTTGACGTCATCTTGGAGTGGGAGAGCAGCAGCGCCAAAAGACAACTTTCCTGCCATTGCTGCCATGGCGGCTGGGGACCGAGAGACAACCATTGCTTGTGTCTTCTCCGGCGCGAATGTCACTTGCCAGCGAGCACCCCACTCCTTTATCACTCGTAGCTGCTGATTGATGGCCTCAGCAGCCCGCCCACTGTCCTGGCGTGGATAGGTATAGGAGAGGGTGCAGTCATCAGCATAGGCCATGACTCCTGGCAGTAGCTGGAGAAGATCATCCACGTAGATATTCCACAGGAGTGGGCCAAGAATTGAACCCTGTGGCACTGATGCCTCCACAGGCAGGGACTCAGATGTTTGCCCGTTGACAACCACCTTGAGGCTTCTGTCCTGCAGGTAATTTCCCAAGAGTCGTAGCAAGCCACCCTGGATGCCTTTAGCACGAAGCTTTTCTAGTAATCCGTTGTGCCATACTTTATCAAAAGCTCCTGCTATGTCCAAAGCAACCACTATAGTGTCCTTGCCGTCGTCGAGGGCGTCCTGCCAATGCCTGGTGAGAAGCATCATTAGGTCGGAGGTTGACCTTCCAGGTCTGAACCCAAACTGTTGGTCTGAGAGGAGGGCATTGTCCTTGAGATGGCTACACACCACCTCTGCCACGACCCTCTCAAACACTTTACCCACCACTGACAACAGGGATATGGGTCTGTAGTTTTTGGGTCCGTCCTGGAGCTTTTTGTGTACGGGAACTACTCGAGCCTCCTTCCACACTGAAGGCCAGACGTTTTCTCTCTCTCTCTCTCTCTCTCTCTCTCTCTCTCTCTCTCTCTCTCTCTCTCTCTCTCTCTCTCTCTCTCTCTCTCTCTCTCTCTCTCTCTCTCTCTCTCTCTCTCTCTCTCTCTCTCTCTCTCTCTCTCTCTCTCTCTCTCTCTCTCTCTCTCTCTCTCTCTCTCTCTCTCTCTCTCTCTCTCTCTCTCTCTCTCTCTCTCTCTCTCTCTCTCTCTCTCTCTCTCTCTCTCTCTCTCTCTCTCTCTCTCTCTCTCTCTCTCTCTCTCTCTCTCTCTCTCTCTCTCTCTCTCTCTCTCTCTCTCTCTCTCTCTCTCTCTCTCTCTCTCTCTCTCTCTCTCTCTCTCTCTCTCTCTCTCTCTCTCTCTCTCTCTCTCTCAGGTCAGGTCAACATGCACCAAAAACTGAATGATATTTATTGTTTCAACTCGTCATGTGTAACTACAACGTTCCCTTCCTAAATTGTTATGTCCCTTGCAATGACTGGCAAATATTTACCTGGATATCACGCCGGAGTGACACACCTGAGATCAGAACGCACTGGTTATGACTTGAACCAGGAAGAGGATGTCATTTGTAGTGTCCTGCATTAACCCTTTGACTGCTACGGCTTTTTCAATACCCTGTACCTATTTTTACCCATCACCAGTGTCCAGAAATTTGTCCTCTTTAATTAAAACCGTATGGATTATTGTAAAACTCTTCACAAATTTTAGGTAACTATTCGTTTTACTATATGCTATTGGAACTGGTGTCATCAATAGGTCATTTTTTCTTCCCATTATCCGTACCCATGAATTTATCCTCTTTTAAAACTATATGGATGATTGGAAGACATTTCTCAGATTGCGGATAACGCTTTTATTTTACTATATTCTATTGGAACTGGTACCATCAATAGGTTTTTTATTTTGTACCCATCACCAGCGGCTATAAATTTATCATCTTTTAAAACCATATGGATGATTGCAAGACATTTCTCAGATTGTGGATAACACATTTGTTCTTTTTTTACTATATTCTGTTGGAACTGGCACCTTCAGTAAGGCCTTTTTATAACTTTTGTAGCCCTTGGCCATCTTACATAATAGATAGAAAGCTTCCTCCCTATACGTCTTTGTGGTCTGGGAAAGTAAGTACATGTGCTCTTATCGCATTACATAAACGAAGAAAACAAAACAAAAACTGAAAATAAGTCTGCATCACCACTAGGGAGTAAATAACACTTTTTAAGAACCTGATTACGTTTCTGTGTCCTCTGAAAGTCTTACTAAGAGAACCAAGTTTTATTTTCCTTACCGTATTACATAAAGACAACGAAAATTAACAAATCTGCATCATCTCTAGGGGAGAAAAGGCATCGCTAGTCATATGAGCTGATTCTACTCCTTCGTCTCTTCTATGGCCTGTGAAAGTCGTTGAGAGAGTAAGAGCAAAGTTTTAATACGAGTCCAGGTCCCTTTGGTGGGTGTCAGGCGGGAGTGTTTGAGTGGGCGAGGTTCAGAGGACATCATCTCGATTGAACGAAAGGCAGTGTGGGGTCCGAATTCTTATGCAAATTCATGTAAATCTCATCGTTATATTTCTCTCTCTCTCTCTCTCTCTCTCTCTCTCTCTCTCTCTCTCTCTCTCTCTCTCTCTCTCTCTCTCTCTCTCTCTCTCTCTCTCTCTCTCTCTCTCTCTCTCTCTCTCTCTCTCTCTCTCTCTCTCTCTCTCTCTCTCTCTCTCTCTCTCTCTCTCTCTCTCTCTCTCTCTCTCTCTCTCTCTCTCTCTCTCTCTCTCTCTCTCTCTCTCTCTCTCTCTCTCTCTCTCTCTCTCTCTCTCTCTCTCTCTCTCTCTCTCTCTCTCTCTCTCTCTCTCTCTCTCTCTCTCTCTCTCTCTCTCTCTCTCTCTCTCTCTCTCTCTCTCTCTCTCTCTCTCTCTCTCTCTCTCTCTCTCTCTCTCTCTCTCTCTCTCTCTCTCTCTCTCTCTGCAGGAAATGTATTAAATTGTTCAATAAAGTATGAGGCCATGAGTAATGCTAATGCGCTAGTGGTGGTGGTGGTGGTGGTAGTGGTAGTGGTGGCGATGGCGGTGGTGCTGGTGGTGATGGTGATGGTGGTAGTATGGTCGTAGAATGTAAGTGATTGCGGTGATAGTAGTAGTAGTAGTAGTAGTAGTAGTATTAATAGTGGTAGTAGTAGTAGTGATGGTAGTGGTAGTGGCAGTAGTAGTAGTAGTAGTAGTAGTAGTAGTAGTAGTAGTAGTAGTAGTAGTAGTAGTAGTAGTAATGGTAGTAGAAATAATTGCTTCTTCATTATAGTAGTAGTAGTAGTAGTAGTACTAGTAGTAGTAGTAGTAGTAGTAGAAGTAGTAGTAGTAATAGTAACAGTAGTAATAGTAGTAGCAGTATATAGCAGCAGCAGCAGTAGTAATAGTAGTCTTAGTAGTAGCAGCAGCAGCAGCAGCAGAGGAAAAAGTACTTGATATTTTAGCATCTATCACCCTTCACACTAACTTTACCCAAATGTCCTTATAAGAGAGGGCAAAAGAAGAAAAAATAACCCTTTTGTAAATCTTATTCATACCAGTAGTGGTAGAAGCAGCGGCAATGTGAACTTCAGCACCTGGGGGAGGCGACGATGTTGGGGAAGCCAAGGGACGGTACAGTGATGGAGATAGGCGCGCGAGGACAGAGACAGAGGAACAAGAACGATAGGGGGTGTCCTGAGTCCTGTGAGGTATTGCATTGCCCCTCACACGTGTCTGGGAGCTCCTAACATGCCTCTCGTGCCGGCCTGCCTCCTCGTCTCACATCCCAAGTCAGTGTAAGGGACTTAAGACCATATTTTCAAACATGTCACTATCTTACTTCGACTAGGTTTTGACAGGCTCTCCCGGACGGACGCTACTGGTGTTTATAAGCGTGTGTTCGTGATTCTAGTTGTCGTTTAGCAAGGGTTGGTTTTGCATCGTGGGTAGGAAATGTCTGTGAAAATATTCCCAATGTGATGGAAAGTGTTTTTGAATTTAAAGAGTAGGAGATATAATTGTTTGAGTGGAAGATGTATCTTTTTTTTTTCTCTCTCTTTCTTTCTGTTATGTACGATGAACTTCAGGTAACTTTAATTTTCTCTCTCTCTCTCTCTCTCTCTCTCTCTCTCTCTCTCTCTCTCTCTCTCTCTCTCTCTCTCTCTCTCTCTCTCTCTCTCTCTCTCTCTCTCTCTCTCTCTCTCTCTCTCTCTCTCTCTCTCTCTCTCTCTCTCTCTCTCTCTCTCTCTCTCTCTGTCCTCCGCCACCATTGCCGCTACCGTCACCACCAGCGTCGCCTCCGTCAGTCAGGCAATATGGGAACGCGTCTCGGAGCCCTGACCAAACACTTCTATTCCCTCCAGTAATGGCCTTGTCCGTCTGTCCGCCTGTCTCGTCCCTTTTGTGTGTGTGTGTGTGTGAGTGTTAGTGTGTCTGTTTACCTGTCAATTACAGTCTCTTTTCTGTCAGTGCAGCCCAGACTAGTCCAGCCCAGACTAGGTTAACCCAGTCATTCTGTCTGTCTGTCTGTCTGTCCGGTTGTCGAGAACGTGACGGAGTAGAGTCGCGGGAACGTAAAAATCTGCCAGCTTTTAATCAACTGGATAGAAGCAATTTGTGTTGGAAAAGAAAAGTCCGCCTCCTTTCTGAATATGTTTTAATGGAATCGCTTGTGTTACAGAGTCTATGAAACTGTAGTGAGAGGCAAGTTACGGCCGCGCGGGAAAGGAAAATGATTGAACCAAAACATGAAAAAGAAAAGAGAAAGAAAACATAAATGGAAAAATACGTATTAGTCAAGATAAACTTCCACTTTATTGTTTTTTTTTTTCCATGAAGTCTTAAAATTAAATGGAATAGTGATAAAGAAATGATAAGAGTAATGTGTCTTTGAAATCTTGTAACCATAAGTGAGCGAATCTTTGTTATGTTCCTTTACGGCTCACTGTTTTTCTTCCTTGTTAAAAAAGAAAAGAAAAGAAAAGTCACCGTCATCTTATTCTGAGGAAAAACAACAAAAGTGTCTGCCTGCTATCGACCACCACCACCACCACCACCACCACCACCACTACCACCACCATCACGACCAGTCCCTGCCACGCACCCTCCCTACCTTCACTCTTTGCACTTTACTCACCGTCCTCACTCTCCTCTTTCTTTTTCCTTAACTACCTCTCCGCCCTCACTCCCTAACTCTTTATTCCCTTGGCCACATGCACCTTCCACCTTCACTCACCCTACATCCAGCCCTCCTCCCTCCGTCTAGCCTTCCTCTCGCGGCTATTCTTCTCACGACTTCCTCCTCGCATTTCCTTCTCCTCTCTCCTGATCACCTCCTGAAAGAGAGTTACACGCAGGTCACTCCCTTCCTCTGTGTCCTGCTTGTAACCTTCTGTGGACTGGAGCAGGCTTGGGTATTCTTTCTGTACTCTCTTCAGAAGCCTCCTAATGGAGTAAGGATGAAGGGCGGTTAGTCTGGCGTCCAGCAGGGGGCGTCTCACAACCCAGAAGCCAAACATGTCCGGCGGGGATGTCAGGAATGTGTGCATGCATTGGTACACGAACCTATAACTCGTCTGTAAGGGGAAGGGAGAGAGGGAGGCAAGGTATGAGTTACTGAGGGAGAGGAATGATGGAGCATGAGAGAGGGAGACAGGGGAGGGTATAGTAATGCATTTCACCCACGTATCATTTCACAACGCACTTCAATACTCACCAATTGACGAACGGCGTGAGGAAGGTACCGCCTAACGTGACTCACAGCTTCGTACACGTTCAAAGACTCCCCATTTGTAATCTTAGATCCTTCCTCTTCCTTATCTCTCTTCCTCTCCTCTTCCTCCTCCTCCTGCTCGTCCTCCTCCCTCCGCCTGTTGACCTCCCGCTGCACGAGTCTCGCCAGGGCCACGAACACCCCGGACTGGTCGGCGCCGTCCCTTCCAGAGGTGTAATAAAAGCGAGGGCGTGTTAGGGTAGCGACAGGAGGTGCTTAGGTGCTTTATGGCGTTCTCCGGAAGGCGTGGTGGTGAATGCTTAAGTGTATGGCGAAGGTTATTGAGGTGTATGGGGCCGCTTGTGCAGTTTATGTAATCTTTTAGTAATACATTGTTAATTTAGTTAGGGAGTGGATGTGATGAGAGGATCATATAGTGACTGAGAGGATAACTTTGGTATTTTGTAGGTTCCGATAAAATAGTTAATGATAAGATACGAATAATGTCTTGTTGATTGTCGTTTGTTAAAATCATTTCATGTTCAAATTTATCTTGTCAAATATTTATCCATTAAAAATCGCCTCTTAAAAGTAATTGACTGGTAAAACTAATTTATTGTTACTCCTCCTCTACACTTACATCTTTGTTTTCTCCACTCTGACTAATAGGTTAGCAAATTGTCCTTAGTACTGAACGGGTTAAATAGATAAAGTGATAGTGTATATACGAACATACGAAAATAGTAAATCTGCAAGGAAGCATCAGGTAGTACATGATTGCCCCGGCATAGAATATACTTACCATATGTGCCTATCCACCTTCACCCCTATCTATAAACTTCCCTTGAATTGTTTTAAAGATTGTAACACTAACAACCTGCTTACTGAGGCTATTATATTCATCTACCAACTCTGTTTCATAACCGATTTCTATTTTTTTACTTTTATCGACCTAGTTTGTAATTTTATCAATTGTTTAGTTCATAATCTAACTGCAACAAGCTTACACCCAGTCAATCTAGTCTTGTCCTGGCTAGAAAAACATGCATCAGATACCGATGGGAGCAGTGCGTGAGGGAAAATGTAACTCCGCATTACAGGTGTGACGTCAGAGCCAGTCATTGGAACTGAAGAGCTCCAGGAAGGTTCTTTTGGAACGTGCTTAGATTCGAAAAGCCAGTAATGTTCTAGAAACTGAAACTGGAATTCCACCATTAAAAATGATTAGAAAAATAAAGAGGGAAGGTGGATAACCTCCAGATGGCGTGTTCAGTGACTTACGGATATACTGTAGTAACTTACTTGAGAAATTATTAGAAAAACAACCAACTGTATATTCATGTTGTTTTTTTTTTTTTTGTACGATTCACACTCATGGCACAGAAGAAACTATATGAACAACCTTCAATTGACGTCCTCCGTGACTTAAGAACATAACAAAATTCACTAAAAAAACTAACGATATGTTTTTTTTTATATATTCTTCTTCCAAACGCACATAACACTTAACACTAAAGCAATCGTGGCATGTGTTTGTATGTGTTTGGTTTCTTCCTTCAGGACAACAATAAAGACTTTGAAACTCACGGGCAGTGGACAACAACTGGCCCTGAGACGACGCTCTGCTTGTAGAGAACAGCATGTAGGAGGTGCAGCACGGCGCCTGGGTCCCGCAGCCCGCCGGGGAAGTGAAAATGAGGGATCAGCCGCCTGCCGCCCCTGCTTCTGCCACCCTGGGAAAATGGTCAAAGGTGAGGAGAAAGAGAGAGAGAGAGAGAGAGAGAGAGAGAGAGAGAGAGAGAGAGAGAGAGAGAGAGAGAGAGAGAGACTGTACTTCTTTTTTTACACAAGTGAGAATAGAAAAAATCAAGGATAAACACAAATTCACCAAAAAAAATGAATGTGTGGCAATTGTCTCACCTAAAAATTGATGATGTAAACGATTCTACTAAAGGAAAGCTTGTTCAGTTTCCGAGATGCGCCATTTTATTTATGGACAAAGAAGGAATACCTGAATACAAAACCAAATTTACGAAAGAAAAAGGGAAAAAGAATCTTACCAATGATCCCTCCCGTAGAATAAAAGCAAGCAAAAGGACACTAAGGAAAAGTCAACTCAGGACTAAAACTTGAAGATAAAATCACTTACCACCCACAAATACAAGCGACTCAGGAAGTAATGTGGACTTTCCTGTGCTTGTTCCACTATTAATCTCTCCTTCTCCTCCCTCCACTGGTAATGCTCCACCTTTCCACTGTCCTCCGTTTCCCAGTCCTTCACCGCTACCTCTCCCTCCTGGAATCGCTGGTCGCCGCCTTTGCCTTCCTTGAATTCATCTCTCATGGTCGCCTTTCTGCTCGTCCGTCTTTGATATTTTTCTTCATTCGCCTCCCGCACGCGTCTTCCATCTGTCTTTCTTCCCTGCCCCAGCTGATATCCCCGACACTCCTCGGCCCCCTCTCCAGCCTCACGTCTCCTCCCTGTGGCGCACTTCGATGATGGCCTCTTTGTATGTCCGTGGAGGCGCTGCTGCTCTTCGTCTCCCTCACACTCCCCTGTTCTCTTTCCACTAATCCTCGTGTCCTCATTCTCTTTCTCCCAAGTTTTTTTCAGTAAATTCACATAGCCAGCCGTGTCCATCTCCTCCACTTTACTGTCCTCCTTTCCCATGCCCTCTGCCTCTTTCGCTGCTGTGTGGGAGGAATGCGTGGGTTCCGGGGGCGCGCGGGTGACCACAATGGGAGTAGTGTTGCTTAAGAAGACTCTCTCCTCCCCTATCTCTGGCCAATATCTCGGGAAATCCGTCTAGGGAAGCAAAACTGAGGTGAGAGTAACTAGTTGATGGAGTGGTAAGGTGACAGAGAACAACAAGGTGATGGAGCAATGGGTAATGTAGTGAAAGGGTGAAAGGATGGTGAAATGACAATGGTGGTGGAAGAAAGGGTAAAATAGTGAGAGGAGGAGGAGGAGGAGAAGGAGGAGGAGGAGGAGGAGGAGGAGGAGGAGGAGGAGGAGGAGGAGGAGGAGGAGGTGGTGGTGGTGGTGGTGGTGGAGGTGGTGTTAGTGTCAGTTGGAGGGAGGGGGACAGGCGGCAGTGATTGGATGCGTGGCGTTGGTGTTGGTGTTGGAGGGACAGGGGAGGTATTGCAGATTAGAACAAACATCTGTTAATTACGTTTATGTTTTTTTATTTTTTAATAAGTCAAATTGGTAGTGGGTCATCCAGGAAGTGGGGATTCATAGAGTTTGAAATTAAACAGGGAAATTAATATTCTACATTTTTTTTTTTTTACATGCAACATGGATATGGCGAGCTGATTACACTGGAAAATAAAACAGACACAAATAGCAGCAGAGGTCACAGACAGTAACAAGAAGATAAGTAGCGATACACATACGAGATCAGCGCGGGTTGCTTGAAACATGACTACGGCTGAGGCTCGGGTCTGCACCACCATGCGCCAGAAGTCATGGACGGTGGCAGGCTGGGGGTGGGGCGTCGCAATGAACTCATGGTACCCAGTCTGTTGTGTAGAGTAGGACAGTTACTTTTTTTGTGATGTAATGATACAGGAAGAAAAGGAAATAGTGTACGAAATGTGGAAAGAAAGAGAAAGTCAGTGGAAGAACTTTTAATGAAGAGAGGATAAAAAAAAAAAAAAAGACAAGAAACAGCATTAGGGAAGCGCCGATACAAAGGCTAAGCTTCCTGACCTAAACCTAAACTGACCTGACTTGACCAGACGAGTCAGTGGATTGTGGTGGTGAGAGAAGCATAGAATGAAATATTTGACCTTTATTTCTTTAACGTTTCGAGAGTGTCTTCTCTAAGTAAGACTCGTATTGAAAAATATTTGGTTCTTTCATCACAACAGTTTTCTAAGACAAATGTGATTAACCGACTTAAGTATTTTTTTCTGTTAGTAATGTAAAGAACTTGTTAATTTATCCTTAGAACCATAAAAACACCCTCAAAACTCGTGTAACTTCAATTAAAGCCTTTTAAATATAGTATAAGTGATTAACCGACTTCTTATGTTTTGTTTTGTTTTCTTAGTAATGTAAAGAACTTATTAATTTATCCTTAGAACCATAAAAACACCCTCAAAACTCGTGTACCTTCAATTATAGCCTTTTAAATATAGTATAAATGCAATATAGCAGTGTTTTAAAATATGGTCCGAAGATTACCTGTCGAAACGTTAGAGAAATCAAATAACCTATAGAGAAATAAGCATACATAATCCTATCCAGCCTTGTCAGTAATTATATCTAGTATTGTTTTAAAGTTCTCTATTAAATCAGTACTAGCAGCCTGATTACTGAGTGTTCTAGTTGTCTATCCTTTGTGTTCCATCCTGTTTTCTCGCCACAGCACTCCCCTTATCTTCTGTCTCAAGGGAGAAGGTCATGAAAATAGAAAAAGAATAAAAAGAAGAGATTAGTGAAGAACTTTGTGGGATAAATATAGCATACAGGAACAACTTATAGAAATAAATATCAACGATGCTTACGTTGATGACAGTGGCGTTGATGTAGTCCTCAACCTGTGCCCTACGGAGGATGTCCTCTACAGGTTTCCCTCTCCGGGTCCTCTGTGTCACGGGCCGCAGCACACACCGGTACTGGTCACCTGCCGCCAGTAAAACAAAGGTCACACTATTTTACACACAGAAAGTCATGATCAGTAGACGTCCACGCGTAGGTTCGAATTCCACCACATACCGCTTTGAAGCTATGCCATTTATCGAGTGGTTCAAAGTTACCTGCCTGTCACCATGTTACTCAGGTTCTACGTGGTTACACCGAAGATGCGCTTGGGTGGTGATATGGGACCTAATATGGGTTCCACTATAAGTAAAATTGCCTACGCCACTAATGAGCGAAGATGAACAGCGCTTCCCACATATACACTTCAAGTAAACGTACAGGCGCTATAGGCCGTAACATAAAAAAAAAATAAATAAGTGGAGTGGTGGTCGTGATAGTCTCTTTATATAATCTGATAACTGATAAATTTCATGAGTAAAGGATTTGGAGTGGAAGGATTGGTTTGACCGTGTTTTATTTTTTATACCATGTGGGCTTTTCACGGGAATTTATGGACTAAAGGGGATACTTTTTGTGGTACCTCCTATCTCAAAGCCCACCCTCTAGGAAACCGTTGCCCCGAGTGAAGAAGCCCAACCTACACTCAGACCGTGGACAGGATTCGAACCCGTGCGCTTGGAGACCCCTCGGACCCAAAGCACGCATGGTTCTTTTCTTTTATTTATTTATTTTATTTATTTATTTATTTATTTTTGGTAGATTATCATTACCTTGATATTATTGTTTTCATATAGTTGGGATTTTATTTTATTCTATTTCATTTCACAGGAGATAGATGAGACTGTTATTCTCAGGGTAAAAAATGTATTATCTAATCAATTTTGCTTGATCCTAGTGAGTGAAGATCAAAGAGGAGGATATGTAATTGTTATGCTTCACCGGCGGTCCTCAAGTCTATCTTAGGAAAGAATCAATGTGGAAAAATTCATTCATTTGAAGTATTTTCATTATAATGGTTTGATTCTAGAGAGTGAAGATCAAAGGGGAGGAGGAGGAGGAGGAACTGTTATGCTTCACCGACGGGCCTCAAGTCTATTTTAGGAAAGAATCAAGGTGGAAAAATTCATTCATTTGAAGTATTTTCATTATAATGCATTTATCAGAGTTGTTCAAAAGAAAAATCAAGTGAAATAGATTTGTTACTTTTTTCTTTACTTTTTTTTTTTTGCGGTTTTATTGAGGAAAGCTTTATGGAAAAATGTTGATATACTTCATCATTAGCAAAGACGGTTTTTTTAAGTTATAATGAGGAGAAATTGGTGGAGAAAATCCTCCGAAAATATTTGGAAATGTATTAAATAATTATATGATTTATACCCCACCAAAAAATAGTATTACATTTTCGTTGGGCATAATAATATTGATGAGTAGTAATAATAGTAGTAGTAGTAGCAGTAGTAGTAGTAGTAGTAGTAGTAGTAATAGTAGCAGTAATAGTAGTCGTAGTAGTAGAAGTAGTAGAGTAGTAGTAGTAGTAGTAGAAGTAGTAGTAGTAGTAGTAGTAGTAGTAGTAGTAGTAGTAGTAGTAGAAGGAGGAGGAGGAGGAGGAGGAGGAGGAGGAGGAGGAGGAGGAGGAGGAGGAGGAGGAGGAGGAGGAGGAGGAGGAGGAGGAGGAGGAGGAGAAGAAGGAGGAGGAGGAGGACGATGAGGTGGTGGTGGTGATAGAATATGAGGAGGGAAGATGAAGAGAAGAAAGAGGTCATATTTGACGTAGTATAGTAGTAATAGTAGTTGTAGTAATAATAGAAGTAGAAGTAGTAGTAATGGTAATAGTAGTAAAAGAAATGTTATGTAATGTTATTAGACGGAGGAGTAAGGAGAAAGAGAAGAAGAAGGAGGAGGAGGAGGAGGAGGAGGAGGAGGAGGAGGAGGAGGAGGAGGAGTTTCTTTTTTTTTTTTTTTTTTTTACATTACAAGGGCACTGGCCAAGGGAAAACAAAGTGTTGGAAAAAAAAAATCCTGCTGGTTGCCAGGCCCTGTTAAGAGGAAAGTAGGAGAAAGAAAAACAAAAAATCTAAAAGGAGGGTCCAGTTAACGTAAGAGGTGTCTTGACACTCCTCTTTGAAAGAGTTTAAGTCATAGGCAGGTGGAAATACAGACACAGGTAGAGAGTTCCAGAGTTTACCAGTGTAGGGAATGAAGGAGTGAAGATACTGGTTAACTCTTGCATTAGGAAGATGGACAGAATAGGGATGAGAAGAAGTAGAGAGTCTTGTGCAGCGAGGCCGCAGGAGGGGGAAGGCATGCAGTTAGCAAGTTCAGAAGAGCAGACAGCATGAAAACAGCGGTAGAAGACAGATAAAGATGCAACATTGCGGCGGTGACTTAAAGAATCAAGACAGTCAGTTAGAGGAGAAGAGTTGATAAGACGAAAAGCTTTAGATTCCACCTTGTTTAGTAAAGCTGTGTGTGGATCCCCCAGACATGAGAGCCATACTCCATACACGGGCGGATAAGGCCCTTGTACAGAGCAAGCAGCTGGGAGGGAGAGAAAATGGACGAAGACGCCACAGGACACCTAACTTCTTGGAAGCTGATTTAGCAAGAGTAGAGATGTGAAATTTCCAGTTTAGATTTTTAGTGAAGGATAGACCGAGTGTGTTTAATGTAGAGGAGAGGGAAGTTGAGTGTTATTGAAGAAGAGAGGATAGTTGTCTGGAAGGTTATGTCGAGTAGATAGTTGTAGAAATTGAGTTTTTGAGGCATTGAACAAAACCAGGTTTTCTCTGCCCCAATCAGAAACAAGTGAAAGATCAGAAGTTAGGCGTCCTATAGCATCTCGCCTTGAGTCATTTAATTGTTGTTGGGTTGGGCGTCTGTTGAACGCTGTTGAATAATGCAAGGTGGTATCATCAGCATAGGAGTGGATAGGGCATTGAGTCAGATTTAGGAGATCATTGATGAATAATAGAAAGAGAGTGGGTGATAGGACAGAACCCTGTGGAACACCACTGTTGATAGTTTTAGGGAAGAACAGTGACCGTCTACTACAGCAGCAATAGAACGATCGGAAAGGAAACTGGAGATGAAGGTACAGAGAGAAGGATAGAATCCGTAGGAGGGTAGTTTAGAAATTAAAGATTTGTGCCAGACTCTATCGAAGGCTTTCGATATGTCAAGGCCGACAGCAAAGGTTTCACCGAAGTCCCTAAAAGAGGATGACCAAGATTCAGTTAGGAAAGTAAGAAGATCACCAGTAGATCTGCCTTTACGGAAACCATACTGGCAATCAGAGAGAAGGTTGTGAGCTGATAGATGCCTCATTATCTTCCTATTAAGGATAGACTCAAAGGCTTTAGAAAGGCAGGAAATCAAAGCTATAGGGCGGTAGTTAGAAGGATTGGAGTGGTCACCTTTTTTAGGGACAGGTTGAATGTGAGCAAACTTCCAGCAAGAAGGATAAATAGAAGTAGAGAGACACAGATGAAAGAGTTTGACCAGGCAGTGAGCGAGTTCGGAAGCACAGTTTTTGAGAACAACAGGAGGGACTCCATCCGGACCGTAAGCCTTCCGAGAATCAAGGCCAGAGAGGGCCAGGAAAACGTCTTTATAAAGAATTTTAATTTTAGGGATGAAGTAGTCAGAGGGTGGAGGAGTAGGAGGAATATGCCCAGAATCATCCAAAGTTGAGTTGGTAGCAAAGGTTTGAGCGAAGAGTTCAGCTTTAGAAAAGAAGAGACAGCTGTAGAGCCATCTGGATGAAGTAAAGGAGGGAAAGACGAAGAAGTAAAGTTGTTAGAGATATTATTGGCTAGATGCCAGAAATCTCGAGAGGAGTTAGAATTGGAAAGACTTTGACATTTTCTATTGATGAAAGAGTTTTTAGTAAGTTGGAGAATAGATTTGGCATGATTACGGGCAGAAATATATAGGGCATGAGTTTCAGCAGTTGGATGGCTACGGAACCGTTTGTGAGCCGCCTCTATCATTGACAGCACGAGAACAAGCAGAGTTAAACCAAGGCTTTTTAGCTTTAGGGTTAGAGAAAGTATGAGGAATGTATAGCTCCATGCCAGAGATAATCACCTCTGTTATGCGCTCGGCACAAAGAGAAGGATCTCTGACATGAAAACAATAATCATCCCAAGGGAAATCAGAATAGTACTGCCTTAGTTCCTCCCACTTAGCAGAGTTAAAATGCCAGAAGCACCTCCGCTTAGGCGGGTCCTGAGGCTGCACTGGAGTGATAGAACAGGTAACGGAAATTAGATTGTGGTCGGAGGAGCCCAACGGAGAGGAAAGTTTAACAGAGTAAGCAGAAGGGTTGGAGGTTAGGAAAAGATCAAGAATGTTGGGCGTGTCTCCAAGGCGGTCAGGAATACGGGTAGGGAACTGCACTAGCTGCTCTAGGTCATGAAGGATAGCAAAGTTGAAGGTTTGTTCACCAGGTTGGTCAGTGAAAGAAGATGAAAGCCAAAGCTGGTGGTGAACATTGAAATCCCTAAAATGGAGATCTCAGCAAAAGGAAAGTGAGATAAGATGTGCTCCACCTTGGAAGTCAAATAGTCAAAGAATTTTACATAGTCAGAGGAATTAGGTGAGAGGTATACAGCACAGATGAATTTAGTTAGAGAGTGACATTGAAGTCTTAGCCAGATGGTAGAAAATTCTGAAGATTCAAGATTGTGGGCACGAGAGCAAGTGGTGTCGTTACGCACGTATGCGCAACATCCAGCTTTGGATTGAAAATGAGGATAGAGCAAGTAGGAGGGAACAGAAAAGGGCTGCTGTCAGTAGTCACAGACAACTGTGTTTCGGTTAGGAAGAGAAGATGAGGTTTAGTAGAGGAGAGGTGGTGTTCCACAGATTGAAAATTAGAACGAAGGCCACGAATGTTGCAGAAATTGATAGTGAAAGTATTAGATGAAGTGTCAAGACACCCAAGGTCGACAGCAGAGGGGCAGTCCGACCTGGGGACATTTATGGTCCCTCCCAGAGGGGACTCTGAGGCAGGGCGTGGTGAAGCCATTATTAAATTTTGATTTGAAGAGAGTGTAAAAGTGTAAGGTGTTGTAGTGTAGTGTAGGAAGTAG